>NW_020173388.1:7655094-7686342 GCF_003031525.2 Neophocaena asiaeorientalis asiaeorientalis | reverse complement strand
CTGTTCCATTGATCTATATTTCTGTTTTTGTACCAGTATAATACTGTCTTGATTACTGTAGCTTTGTAGTATAGTCTGAAGTCAGGGAGCCTGATTCTTCCAGCTCAGTTTTTCTTTCTCAAGTTTCCTTTGGCTATTAAGGGTCTTTTGTGATTCCATAAAAATTGTGCAATTTTTTGTTCTAGTTCTGTGAAAAATGCCATTGGTAGTTTGATAGGGATTGCATTGAATCTGTAGATTACTTTGGGTAGTATAGTCATTTTCACAATGTTGATTCTTCCAATACAAGAACATGGTATATCTCTCCATCTATTTGTATCATCTTTAATTTCTTTCATCAGTGTCTTATAGTTTTCTGCATACAGGTCTTTTGTCTCCTTAGGTAGGTTTATTCCTAGGTATTTTATTCTTTTTGTTGCAGTGGTAAATGGGAGTGTTTCCTTAACTTCTCTTTCAGATTTTTCATCATTAGTGTATAGGAATGCAAGAGATTTCTGTGCATTAATTTTGTATCCTGTACTTTACCAGATTCATTGATTAGCTCTAGAAGTTTTCTGGTAGCATCTTTAGGATTCTCTATGTATACTATCATGTCATTGGCAAACAGTGACAGCTTTACTTCTTCTTTTCCAATTTGGATTCCTTTTATTTCTTTTTCTTCTCTGATTGCTGTGCCTAAAACTTCCAAAACTGTGTTAAATAATAGTGGTGAGAGTGGGCAACCTTGTCTTGTTCCTGATCTTAGTGGAAATGATTTCAGTTTTTCACCATTGAGAACGATGTTGGCTGTGGGTTTGTCATATGTGGTCTTTATTATGTTGAGGTAATTTCCCTCCATGCTTATTTTCTGGTTTGTTTTTTTTTTAATCATAAATGGGTGCTGAATTTTGTCAAAAGCTTTTTCTGCATCTATTGAGATGATCATACGGTTTTTCTCCTTCAATTTGTTAATATGGTGTATCACGCTGATTGATTTGCACATATTGAAGAATCGCTGCATTCCTGGGATAAACCCCACTTGATCATGGTGTATGATCCTTTTAATGTGCTGTTGGATTCTGTTTGCTAGTATTTCTTTGAGGATTTTCGCATCTATGTTCATCAGTGATAATGGTCTGTAGTTTTCTTTTTTTTTGGCATTGTTGTCTGATTTTGATAACAGGGTGATGGTGGCCTCATACAATGAGTTTGGGAGTGGTCCTCTCTCTGCTATATTTTGGAAAAGTTTGAGAAGGATCGGTGTTAGCTCTTCTCTAAATGTCCAGTAGAATTCACCTGTGAAGCCATCTGGTCCTGGGCTTTTTTTGTTGGAATATTTTTAATCACAGTTTCAATTTCAGTGTTTGTGATTGGTCTGTTTATACTTTCTATTTCTTCCTGGTTCAGTCTTGGAAGGTAGTGCTTTTCTAAGAATTTGTCCAATTCTTCCAGGTTGTCCATTTTATTGGCATAGAGTTGCTTGTAGTAATCTCTCACGATCCTTTGTATTTCTGCAGTGTCAGTTGTTACTTCTCCTTTTGCATTTCTAAATCTATTGATTTGAGTCTTCTCCGTTTTTTTCTTGATGAGTCTGGCTAATGGTTTATCAATTTTGTTTATCTTCTCAAAGAAGCAGCTTGTAGTTTTATTGATCTTTGCTCTTGTTTCCTTCATTTCTTTTTCATTTATTTCTGATCAGATCTTTATGATTTCTTTCCTCTGCTAACTTTGGAGTTTTCTTCTTTTTCTTTCTCTAATTGCTTTAGGTGTAAGGTTAGGCTGTTTATTTGAGATGTTTCTTGTTCCTTGAGGTAGGATTGTATTGCTATAAACTTCCCTCTTAGAACTGCTCTTGGTGCATCCCATAGGTTTCGGGTTGTTGTGTTTTCATTGTCATTTGTTTCTAGGTATTTTTTGATTTCCTGTTTGATTTCTTCAGTGATCTCTTGGTTATTTGGTGGTGTATTGTTTAGCTTCCATGTGTTTGTATTTTTTACAGATTTTTTTCCTGTAATTGATATCTAGTCTCATAGCATTGTGTTCGGAAAAGGTACTTCATATGATTTCAATTTTCTTAAATATACCAAGGCTTGATTTGTAACCCAAGATATGATCTATCCTGGAGAATGTTGCATGAGCACTTGAGAAGAAAGTGTATTCGCTTGTGTTTGGATGGAATGTCCTATAAATATCAATTAAGTCCATCTTGTTTAATATATCATTGAATGCTTGTGTTTCCTTATTTATTTTTATTTTGGTTGGTCTGTCCATTGGTGAAAGTGGGGTGTTAAAGTCCCCATGATTGTGTTACTGTCGATTTCCCCTTTTATGGCTGTTAGCATTTGCCTTATGTATTGAGGTGCTCCTATGTTGGGTGCATAAATATTAACAATTGTTATATCTTCTTCTCGGATTGATCCCTTGATCATTATGTAGTGTCCTTCTTTGTCTCTTGTAATAGTCTTTATTTTAAAGTCTATTTTGTCTGATATGAGGATTGCTACTCCAGCTTTCTTTTGGTTTCCATTTGCATGGAATATCTTTTTCCATCCCCTCAGTTTCAATCTGTATGTTTCCCTAGGTCTGAAGTAGGTCTCTTGTATACAGCATATATATGGGTCTTGTTTTTGTATCCATTCAGCCAGTCTGTGTCTTTTGGTTGGAGCATCTAATCCATTTACATTTAAGGTAGTTATCGATGTGTATGTTCCTCTTACTATTTTCTTAATTGTTTGGGGTTTGTTATTTTAAGTCTTTTCCTTCTCTCGTGTTTCCTGCCTAGAGAAGTTCCTTTAGCATTTGTTGTAGAGCTGGTTTGGCGGTGCTGAATTCTCTTAGCTTTTGCTTGTCTGTAAAGGTTTTAATTTCTCCATTGAATCTGAATGAGATCTTTGCTGGGTAGAGTAATCTTGGTTGTAGGTTTTTCCCTTTCATCACTTTAAATATGTCCTGCCACTCCCTTCTGGCTTGTAGAGTTTCTGCTGAAGACCAGCTGTTAACTTTATGGGAATTCCCTTGTGTGTTAATCGTTGCTTTTCCCTTGCTGCTTTTAAAATTTTTTCTTTGTATTTAATTTTTGATAGTTTGATTAATATGTGTCTTGGCATGTTTCTCCTTTGATTTATCCTGTATGGGACTCTCTGCACTTCCTGGACTTGATTGACTATTTCCTTACCCATATCAGGGAAGTTTTCAAAAATAATCTCTTCAAATATTTTCTCAGTCCCTTTTTTACCCTCTTCTTCTTCTGAGACCCCTATAACTCAAATGTTGGTGCATTTAATGTGTCCCAGAGGTCTCTGAGACTGTCCTCAATTCTTTTCATTCTTTTTTCTTTATTCTGCTCTGTGGTAATTATTTCCACTATTTTATCTTCCAGGTCACTTATCCATTCTTCTCCCTCAGTTCTTCAGCTATTAATTCCTTCTAGAGAATTTTTAATTTATTTATCGTGCTGTTCATCATTGTTTGTTTGCTCTTTAGTTCTTCTAGGTCCTTGTTAAATGTTTCTTGTATTTTCTCCATTCTATTTCCAGGATTTTGGATATTTACTATCATTACATTGAATTCTTTTTCAGGTAGAATGCCTATTTCCTCTTCATTTGTTTGTTCTGGTGGGTTTTTACCTTGCTTCTTCATGTGCTGTGCATTTCTCTGTCTTGCTTAACTTACTGTGTTTGGGGTCTCCGTTTCGCAGGCTGCATGTTCGTAGTTCCCGTTGCTTTTGGTGTCTGTTCCCAGTGGGTACAGCTGGTTCAGTGCATTGTGTAGGCTTCCTGGTAGAGGGGACTGGTGCCTGTGTTCTGGTGGATGAAGCTGGATCTTGTCTTTCTTGTGGGCAGGACCGCGTCTGGTGGTGTGTTTTGGGGTGTCTGTGAACTTATTATTATTTTAAGCAGCCTCTCTGCTAATGGGTGGGGTTGTGTTCCTGTCTTGCTAATTGTTTAGCATAGGGTGTCCAGCACTGTAGCATGCTGGTCGTTGAGTGGAGCTGGGTCTTAGCATTGAGATGGAGATCTCTGGGAGAGCTTTTGCCATTTGATATTACATGGGGCCAGGAGGTGTCAGGTAGTCCAATGTCCTTAACTCGGTTCTCCCACCTCAGAGGCTCTAGTCTGACACCTGGCCGGAGCACCAAGACCCTGTCAGCCACACGGCTTTTGAGAAGTCTGAGGTCTTCTGCCAGCGTTCAGTAGGTGTTCTACAGGAGTTGTTCCACATGTAGATGTATTTCTGATGTATTTGTGGGGAGGAAGGTCATGTCCATGTCTTACTGTTCTGCCATCTTGAAGCCACCAAATATGAGGGAATTTAGAAAGGAGTCCAGGATGACCCTCAGATCAATGGCATGATTGGTGAGTGCCAGATACTTACTCAGAAGGGGAACACAGGGAAAGGAACAGGTTTGGGGAAAGAAATAAGAGTTGGAGTTGGAGATACCAAGTAGCCGTCCAAGTCATACAAGGGGAGTTATCAAGTAGAAGCTGGGATATGAGTCTGGGCTCAGGGTTAGGACTGCAGAGATAAATTGGGAGGCTTCAGTGTATAGACGGTATTTAAGGCCATGGGACTAAAGCATCTAGAAAATGAGCATAAATAAGCATAAATAAATAAAGGCCAATGACTGAGCCCTGATGTGCTCCAACATTTAACAGTCCTGGAAGCAGTGGTCAATGAAGCAGGAGAGGCAGGAAAGAGATCTGATGTGGAAGCCAAGTGAAGAAATGTTTAAGGATGGAAGGATCACCAATTCAAATGCCACTAAGAGGCCAAGCAAGATGGCAACTGAGACATGACTCCTGGGTTTGGCAAGATGGAGGTTATTATTTGATCTTGACAAGTGTAAATGCCAGAAATGGAGTGAGTTGAGTTGAAAATATGAGGTGACAATGTGGAGACATTAATAATAATCAGTTCGTAATGGACTATTTCAATAAAAGGGAGTAGGAAAATATATTAGTTGAGAGGGACAAAGACACTAGGGAGAATTTATATCCTGCTTGTATGTTGATGGGAATGATCAAGAAGAGAAGGAAAAACTGTGGATGCAAGAGAGGGAGGGGTTATTGCTGGATTGAAATTGTTGATGGGTCAGAAGCACAGGATTAGGTGTAGGTGTATATGTGGAAATGCTGGCTTCAAATGGGAGCACTGATGGTTATGCAGGATAACAGAAGGGAAGGCAAAGTACTTAGGTATAGATGCTCGCAGGCTGACAGATTTAGTGAAGAAAAAACTGAGGTGGTTTTCTTCCAATTTCTTCTATTTTCTCAGTCAAATCAGAAGAGTGGTCATTATCTAAGACTGAGAGGTGGGGTGGGGTGATGTTTGATGTTTAAAGGTAGAGGGAAAGCTGTGAAATAATTACCTAGGAGAGTGGAAATGACCAGGGAAATGTAGCAAGACTGTTGAACAGGGTAAGGCTGACTTGAAATTTAAACTTTAAAAAAATTTTTGAAGTAAGAGCAGTCACCATGGTTGCACACTCTTCTCGAGCCGTGTTTAACTGCTCAGTGCTGATGTGAAGTAGATAAAGAATTGTGTTTAATATAGGGTTGGGTTTTTCTAGTGAGTAAGATGGCAGGTGAGAGGGGCGTGGCGTACGCAATGGAGGGATTTGTTACAGCAAGCCACAAAAAAGGAAAAGACAGTTACACAAGAGGAAAGATAGACAGTGAAGAAGTGGTAGGTCACTAGCTGGCTGCTCCAAAAGGGTTCATTGAGGATAGTAGTGATGGTAGAGATAGAAAGTTACGAGATGATTGATCAGAAGAGTATGGAACGCTGGAAATCAAGATCTTGAGAAGTAATACAGTGATGTGGTAAGAAGTTCTCCAAGGCATGTGACCATGATAGTGTTTTGCTGAAATGTAGTGAAGGAAAATAATATTGGAAGTGAGAAGATTAAGGAACTCAGAGGCTAGGATGTTTACGTGGATAATTTTTGTGAATGCCAAAGTTACCCAGCAGAGGAGTGTAGAGTAGTGGTGGAGAGAAAGACTGAAGACCAGAATCTAAAATCTTTACTGAATAAGGAAAAGTTAGCAAGAGGCAGGTAGACAGCTCAATAAAGAGAGATAGTGGTCTGATAGCTTGTACTTCAAAGAAACTGAGTTTGTTGTTGTTTAAGGAGAAAGAACAATAAAAATACCTAAAAGTAGCATCGAGAATCAAGGACATCTCCTCTAGCTCCTCTGTAAGTGGGGTGTAGGAGAAAACTCAGCTACCACTTGAGAGAGCTGAAGTGGATATAATGTCTTCAAAGCCAAGTTTCAGTTAAAGAAAGAGGTATTATAAATTCCAAGGCACACAGTGGAAGGGTAGGTCTGGATGGGGAGGAGACAGTGACTGATTCAGATCAGGGGATGTATTAAACTCTATGAATGATAAAGAATGACCCAGGAGCTTAAAATTCTGTTTGGCCTGCTGAAATATATAAGGCATTTGAGCTTAATTCTGATGGCAACTTAAGAGAAGGTGGGTATCAATCTTCACTGTAGCCTGTGCTTTGGGCCTAATTTCTTGGCAGTTTGTAGGAGAGAGACTGGTGGTATCATGATCATTGCGAAGCGGCAGCCTTGCAGGATGTGTGGCCTTCCCTTCAATCCTGCTGAAGGTAGTATGACAGTAGGGAGAGGACTGATTTTGCCAAGGTCAAATGAATTCTCATGGCCTTGCTTGAATCCTCTGAGTCTTTCAAAAGATATATTCTATAAAGCCACCAAGAACACATTCCCTTAGAAAATTCCTTCCTTCAGTGCCCAAAGGCATATGGTTTGGCTCCCAGGCACATCAATCAATGGCTTAATCAGCTCTACTGTAGCCTGCTTATCTATGAATCCTCCAGTATTGAGATGAAAAAGCATCCATCTAGGAATGGCATTGGCCTTTCCTAGATTACACCAATGAAAATTGATGAGATGGAATGGCTCTGTCCCAAAGGACTTAAATCAAATCACTAAGAAAAAAAGTGTCGGGACTTCCCTGGTGGTGCAGTGGTTAAGAATCTGCCTGCCAATGCAGGAGACACGGGTTCAAGCCCTGGTCTGGGAAGATCCCACATGCCACGGAGCAACGAAGCTCGTGTGCCACAACTAAACTACTGAGCCTGCGCTCTAGAGCCCGCAAGCCACAACTACCTAGCCCGTGTGTGCTGCAACTACTGAAGCCTGTGCACCTAGAGCCTGTGCTCTGCAACAAGAGAAGCCACTGCAATGAGAAGTCCACGCACCACAAGGAAGAGTAGCCCCCGCTCGCCGCAACTAGAGAAAGCCCACTCGCAGCAATGAAGACCAACGCAGCCAAAAATAAATAAATAAATAAAAATTTTTAAAAGGTTCATAACTGACGTTCATTAAACTCCTTAAATTCCATGATTAAAAAATTAGCATATATGAAATTAATAACAGTTTAAAGTATGTAATTTTCTTTTTGACAATTATAATCTTACTTCCCAGCATACTTCAAACATATTAACATTCACCTTTTGTCTGGATATAGTTTAAAAATACAAAGCAGCTTAGTGCTACAGAAATTAGCAACATTTTTGGAAAAATAAAATAAAAGAGAAAACAAAACCTACAGGTGTTTATACAACAATGAACTATTCTGGATGAATAGTAGGAGGACTTGAGTTCAAAGAATTGAAACTCACATCTCAACAAGCTAAACACTATTAAAAGAGCGTGAGTAATAACCTAAACACCCATACCCTTACACCTCTTAACATAAATTCATGACACAGAATGATGTTTGAAACAATAGGTGTTTTGTTTTAAAATTTCAAGTCCAAGGTGTTAATGCTTACTACTGGAGTCTGGAATGCCCAGATGGTTGGGCTTGACAACTGATTCAACATGCCTGAATCTTGTTGGGACGCAACACAAGGTGCAGATGGTCAGAGCAGACAGTCAAATTTAAAATACACTGTTGTTACAATGATTTCGAGTAGGTCTTAATGGAAGCTAAATTTAAAAGTATAGGGGGGAGAGAGATGAAAAACAAGATTTGATTAAAAGGACCTGAACTGGAAAGGTTCCATAAAAGTTTAAAACAGATAACTCTTGTATGCCTAAACATTTCCATTTTTACGACTTCACCTGTATATATTGTACAGTCACTACTTCCCTTGAGAAATGCTTCTTCTCCAGATTTTTTCCCCCTCAAGTCCTTTCCCAAAGCTGCTGCCAAAATCAACTTCCTCTGTTGCCATTCTGACAATGTTACTCCCTTCCTAAAATTCCCTTTAATGGCCTTTGCTGGTCTTTGTATGAGTGGCAGCCTTCTTGCCCTACTCTTAGGACAAACACCGTATTTCTACCCAGATTTATTTAAGGCTCCCACCTATTTTTACAAATACATGTGTCATTTTCTTCTCCATATACAAACACCATATAGATTACCTTTCAGTGTCTCAACTTATGTTCATTAATGTTTAGATTGTAAATATTTTATTCAGTTTTGCTCAATAAGAGTTCCTCATTTTACCTCAACCTTCCCCTTCACCTCCACTCCAACACAAATACACACACACTAAAAATCTCTAGAGCTATTTGCCTTATTCAAATTTCTCCGGAAATTCAATTATTTTTGTAAGAACGACACAAGAAATCATCCACACTGAAAAGTTTTGTCCAATAAAAACTAAACAACAGCAAAAACAAAATACTCTTAACAGATGAAAATAATTTTGTGGAATTTCCCTAAGAGGCAAAAAGATCTTTCAGAATGAATCACAGGAAAAAATATCTAATATTTTTATCATGGGCAACTTCTAGGAAAAGATTCTCCAGATTCTGAAACAGCACCAATGCTATGTCCTTTTTTCTTCGTCGTCCTTATTTTTTTTTTTAACTTAAAAGAGATGAATTCAAGTCCCAGCTCTGTTATTTGCAAATTTTGTTATTTTTGTCATTTAATCTCTTTGAGCCTCAATTTCTTGTTTGTAAAGTGGAAACAACAATACCTATATGAGCTTTTCTGAGGATTCAATACTATTTGTAAAAGTTCTTTATAAAGTAAAAAGTACTACACAAATACAAGGGATTATTATTACTTCCTTCAAATGTTCCCTTTTGACTGAGAACTTTCCCAGGATTTCCCCTTTCCCATACATTTTTATCTGGAGACAAATCTGGTAGTGTAGTCATAAACTTACCTCCTAAATGGGAAACCATGCTAAATCTTTCAGAGATGTTGAATATTGTTGTCAATAATTTCTTCTATCATTATTGGATTTTACAGGAAACGAGAGACACTAATGTCGTTTTTTATTATTATAATTTTTAAAATATAGAAAGTATATAAAAGAGGGACTTCCTTAGTGGCACAGTGGTTAAAAATCCGCCTGCCAGTACAGGGGACACGGGTTCCATTCCTGGTCCAGGAAGATCTCACATGCTGTGGAGCAGCTAAGCCCTTGCGCCAAAACTACTGAGCCTGCACTCTAGAGCCCGCGAGCCACAACTACTGAGCCCGAGTGCCACAACTACTGAAGCCCACGTGCCCTAGAGCCCATGCTCCTCAACAAGAGAAGCCACCGCCCTGAGAAGCTCACACACCGCAAAGAAGAGTGGCCCCCACTCGCAGCAACTAGAGGAAGTCCGTGTGCAGCAACAAAGAGCCAAAGCAGCCAAAAATAAATTAATTAATTTTTTAAAAAGTATATAAAATTTATCAGTAACCTCACCACTCAAAAACAACTATTAAAATTTTGATTTTTTTCCTTATCTTTTCCTAATGCATATGTATAACCTTATGGAGTGTGTGTGTATGCCAGAGGCTTTATATGAATTGTCTAATTTATTCTTCACAACAACTTTGTGAGGCAGGTACTATGAGCCTCTTCTACCTTTCACAGAGGAAAAATCAGTTCAGAGAGATTAACTTGCTGAAAGTTACATAAATAGGTGGCTGCTTGATGCTGAAGTCTCTACTGTGAAGCACTCCATTATTTTTTACAACTCTGCAATCCTACTGTGCGTGCCACTTTCTTCACTTGTAAAATAGTGGCCATTTTACTGTATTATTATAGACTAATTAGAAACATGATTTTTAATAATCTTTGTTGTTTGAATGAGCCATGATTTATTTAATTAGTCCCCTATCGTGGGATACTTATTTCCAATTTCTCACTAAACATTCTCTTTTTTTAAATGATATTCACATATAAGCTTAATATCTAAAACTTTTTTAAAATAAGGAAATATATCATAAAGAAAATCAGGACTTCCCTGGTGTCCAGCGGCTAAGACTCCACGCTCCCAATGCAGGGGGCCTGGGTTCGATCCCTGGTCAGGGAACAAGATCCCACATGCTGCAATTAACAGTTCGCATGCCGCAACTAAAACATTCCACTTGCTGCAACTAAGACCCGATGCAGCCAAATAAATAAATAAATAAAATATTTTTAAAAAGAAAGTAAAAGTCCTCTGTGCACTCTTCTCCAAAGAGAAATTCTACCTCTACCTCTCTTTTTTTCTTTTTGAGATAATTGCTCCTAACAGTTTTGTATATATTTTTGCAGGATTGTTTTTCTTATTTTAATTTTACTTAACTTTTTGACCAAAAACAAAAAAAAAATGGAATCATCCTATATGTGTTTTGCCCCTTGCCACTGCGGCCCCTCCCGTTGCGGAGCACAGGCTCCGGACGTGCAGGCCCAGCAGCCATGGCTCATGGGGCCAGCCGCTCCGCGGCATGTGGAATCCTCCCTGACCAGGGCACGAACCCGCGTCCCCTGCATCAGCAGGCGGACTCTCAACCACTGCGCCACCAGGGAAGCCCTGCCCCCTTGCTTTTTTGTCTTTGAAGAATTTCACGGACATCTTTCCATGTCGGTCCATGTATTTATCAGGACTCTTTCTGCAGCAAGAGTTCGACACCAATTCAAACCAAACTAGATTAAAAAGGGATTTCTTTTTTACATATGTATTTGCAAAGTCCAGAGGTAGATCTATACCTCATGTGCAGCTGGGTCTAAGTCCTCTAAAGACAGCAACAAGAAACCTTCTCTCTCTTCCACTCTGGCCTCTGCCTTCCTCTGCAATGGTTCCTTCCCAGACAGGCACCAGCAGCTTAGCAAGACTGGTTGAAGGAGTGTGCCTCTTTCCCAATACTTTCCCAGAATGGACAATCATCAGCCCAGTTTGTGTCATGGGTCTATAGCTAGAATTGAGGGGTAGAATCAACCTCAGCTTCACCACACTAACTGAAAATGAGCAACACTTGGTTTCACAGAGAAAATCAGAGGCCTGCTACCAAAAGGAGGAACAGAGGAGCCTGGGCAGGTGCTTGCTATAGTATATATAGAGCTGTCTCACAGTGGGTGGTGGTTTATTTTTCAACTTGGCAATTGGATCACAATTTGTTCCATAACTAATCTATTGATGAGCAGTTCAGCTATTTTCATCAAATAGTCTAAACTAATATATTTTATACTTACATTGTCTGATTTTTTTAAAAAGTTTTAAGCGTCTTTAGCACTCAACTGATTTCATATTTGTTACACAATACATCACAGCCTTCTTATAAATTTGGCAATACTTCACATGGAAATAAACACACCATGTGTTATGGATTGATTTCTGCACCCTCCAAAATAAGTGGAAGTTCTAAGCCCCAGTACCTCAGAACGTGACCTTATTTGGAAATAGTGTCTTAACAAAGGTAATCAAGTTAACGTGAGGTCATTAGGGTTGACCTCAACCCAGTAAAGGGGAAATTGGGGGGTAAAAGACAGTAGTTTGAGGAGTGAATGGGAAGCAAGACACTGGAAATGTGGAAGGTAGACAGCTTTTTCCAGGAATACACATAATCATCCACTTGCAAGACAACCCTGATATCAAACTATAATTTTACACAACAGGGACTTGGTGGATTTAAAATTTGTTCATAAAACCTTGGATACTCCTCCCTTAAAAAGGTAGAGTTCAGTTTCCCCTCGCCTTGGGTGTAGACTAGACTTAGTGCTTCTTTACTAGACTTATTTGCTTCTAACAAATACATATGGAGGAAGTAGTGGTGATGACTTCGTATACTAGATCATAAAAGGCATTGCAGCTTCCTCCTCTTTCTTGGAATACTTGCTGCAGGATGAACTGCCTGATCACCAGGACACTCAAGTAGCCCTATGGAGAGGAACCGAGGTCCTTGCCAGCAACCCTGAGAGTGAGCTGTCTTGGAAATGGAGACCCAGCCCCAAGTGAAGCCTTCAGATGACTGTAAACCCAGACTACATCTTGACCAAAGCCTTATGAGAGACCCTGGGCCAGAACCACACAGCAAACCCGCCCCCAAATTCCTGAACCACAAAAGTTGAGACAATAAATGTATATTGTTTTAAGCTGCTAAACTTAAGAATAATTTGTTACACAATAATGGTTAGCTAATACATGCACTATACAGACAGGAACAATTTGAATCCTTTTATGGCTAATACTCTGACTTATTTCAGATAGATCTGAAAAAAGACATATCATATAAGAGTTATCAGAAATCTCCCTTTCTCTCTTATTCAAATTTGTCTGTATATCCATGCATGTTTACTTTGCAGTTATTTAGAAGAAATTGTATCATTTAAGTGGTGAGCAATTTTTTTATTACATGGGTATGTGGATATATGCATTTTATGCTGGTTTTATAAATTAATGATCTCTAGAAAAGACAATGTCCCTGTCTTCTAAAATTAGAACCATGCACATTTTATTCATTCACAGTTTCATGTTTGGCTTTAGCATTTGTCATTTTAAATTTGGGAAAACATTTGAAAGAATCAATTTTTATTGCTTTCTTTTAGAACATTTTCTTTGTCAACTTGGGGAATGGACTTTTTTACTTTGTTGGATTTCAACCTTTCCCTAAACTGCCTTTATAATTTTCTTTATCTTTACTTAGAAAGACTCTACTTTTTCATTAGATTTAGAGTATGTTTTAAAAAATCATTTCAAATTATGGCTTTTTTTTTATTATACCACAGATACACAGAATTAGATCGATTTGCCTAATTTCACTCTTTGGTAGATGGCCCAGTATCATCACTCCCTCCACTCCACCCTACCCCACCCCCATTTTTAAAATTAATTTCAGTCACTTTTAATGTTCCATCCCCACCCCCAGTTTCTTCCATGCCCAGATCCCACACCCAAAGATTTAAATCTTTGCATGTGGGACCTGGGCCTCATTACTTTTACAAATCTGACTAGATCATTCTAATATGCAACCAAGTTGAGAACCAGCGGTGTGGTGGACCCTTATATTCAAAGGTGATCTTAAGATCAGCAGCATTGGCTTCACCTGAGAGTTTGTTACACATGCAGAATCTCAGTTCCCACCTCAGACTCAATTCAGTCAAAATCTGCTTTTTAAATAAATCTCCAGGTGATTTGTAAGCACTTAAAAAAATTTTTTTTAATTGGAGTATAGTTGATTTACAATGCTGTGTTAGTTTCTGCTGTACAGCAAAGTCAGGTATGCATACAAATATATCCACTTTTTTAAAGATTCTATTCCCATATAGGTCATTACAGAGTATCGAATAGAGTTCCCTGTGCTATTCAGTAGGTTCTTATTATCTATTATATATATAGTAGTGTGTATATGTCAATCCCAATATCCCAATTTATCCCACCCGATCCCTCCCATAACCACAAGTTTGTTTTCTACATCTGTGACTAAACTTCTGTTTTGTAAATAGGTTCATTTGTACCATCTCTTTAAATTCCACATATATGTGATATCATATATTTGTCTTTCTGTCTGACATACTTCACTCAGTATGACAATCTCTAGGTCCATCCCTGTTGCTACAAATGACATTATTTCATTCTTTTTTATGGCTGAGTAATATTCCACTGTGTGTGTGTGTGTGTGTGTGTGTGTGTGTGTGTGTGTGTGTGTGTATACCACGTCTTATTTATCCATTCCTCAGTCGATGGACATTTACGTTGCTTCCATGTCCTGCCCACTGTAAATAGTGCTGCAATGAACATTGGGGTGCATGTATCCTTTTGAATATGGTTTTCTCTGGATATATGCCCAGCAGTGGGATTGCTGGATCATATGGTAGATCTATTTTTAGTATTTTAAGGAATCTCCTCACTGTTCTCCATAGCAGCTGTACCAATTTACATTCCCACCAACAGTGTAGGACGGTTCCCTTTTCTCCATACCCTCTCCAGCATTTATTGCTTGTAGATTTGTTAATGATGGCTATTTTAACCAGTGTGAGATGATAACTCATTGTAGTTTTGATTTGCATTTCTCTAATAATTAGTAATGTTGAGCATCTTTTCATGTGCCTCTTGGCCATCTGTATGTCTTCTTTGGAGAAATGTCTATTTAGATCTTCTGCCCATTTTTTTGACTGAGTTGTTTGTTTTTTTGATATTGAGCTGCATGAGTTGTTTGTATATTTTATAGATTAATCCCTTGTAGGTCGCTTCATTTGCAAATATTTTCTACCATTCTGTGGGTTCGTAAGCACTTTAAAATTTGAGAGGCACTGATTTACAGCATTGGCTAGATTCAAATCCTGCCTCTATCATTTACTAGGTATGTGATCTTGAATAACTTATTCAACTTCCCTGTGCCTCAAATCCCTCACTGTAAAGCAAGGATAATAATAGTACCTACAACCTATAGGGTTGTTTTGAGGATTTCATATGATATTGCACTAGCATGTTTAGAACAGTGCCTGACTCATAGTAAGTGCACAAAAAATGTTAGCTATTATTAGTAGTAATTACCTCTTCTTTTAAGTAATATTACTACTTCTTGGACTCTTTTATCCATCATTTAAATCACTGGCTCCTAGTTGCTTCTTTGGCATGCTGCAGGCTAGCTCCAGCAGAATCAACTGGGAGCTTTAAAAAATCTATAGATCGCCCTGTCTCATCTCTGAAGATTCTGATTTGGTAGTTTTGGGGAGGGGCTCCAGAAAATCTGTATTTTTAAATCCTCCCGAGGTGATCTGATGTTCAAAGTCCTGAGACTCGGAATCACTACTTTACATGCTGGTGTTGCCCAGCATTCATCCCACTCATCCACTGCTATAACATCAACCCCACTGATGACCTGATGACTCTAGCCCAGATTTTTTTCTGAGCTCCAGACCGATATATCTAACTGCCCACTACAACCCTCCACTTGGGTATCCTGTAGACGTTGTAAAATCAGTATTTCCAAAACTCATCCCTCCATCAAAATTTCTCCCTCCAGTACTATTCTCTATGTCAGTCAGTGGCTCCAGCATCCAACACTGTGCCCAAAGCCAGAAACCTGGGAGTCACTCTTGTCCTCTTCCTCTTTAACTGTCCTACTTCCTTCGTAACAATGTCCTTTTGATCATACATTCTTATTATTCCTGAATTCTGTTCTCCTGTTTTGTTAGCACTTCAACCTTATTAGTTCAGGCTTTCATCTTTTCTTTTTTCGATTAAAACAGCTTTAATTGGGCTTCCCTGGTGGCGCAGTGGTTGAGAATCTGCCTGCTAATGCTGGGGACACGGGTTCGAGCCCTGGTCTGGGAAGATCCCACATGCCGCAGAGCAACTAGGCCCATGAGCCACAACTACTGAGCCTGCGCGTCTGGAACCTGTGCTCCGCAACAAGAGAGGCCGTGATAGTGAGAGGCCCGCACACCGCAATGAAGAGGGGCCCCTGCTTGCCACGACTAGAGAAAGCCCTCGCACAGAAACGAAGACCCAACACAGCAAAAATAAATAAATAAACTCCTACCCCCAACATAAAATAAACAAACGAACAGCTTTAATTAATGTAGCTGCTCTCCTTGCCTTTAATGTTACCTACACAGCTGACAGTGATTTTTCTGAAATTCAAATCTGATCTTATTTTCATTCCCATGTATCAAAGCCATCTATGCCTTCCCTATTGCCTTCAAGAAAAAATGGAAAATCCTTTCTATGACATATGAGGCCCTGCATGGTATGGTCTCTGTCTATTACTCTTCTTAACACTTTCTCTCTACTACTTCTTCTCTAGCTATAACTAACATCATTATTTTTTGGATGCCCAAAGCACCCCACTCTCTCACCTGTTGGTGTACATGCTGCACTCTCCTCCTTGAGCACCCATTCCCTCTTCCTCCCTTCAGCTAACTCATTTGTCTCTCAAAATTACCTCTTCCAAAAACCTTGCCCTACTGTGTTTCCCTATGATGCCCTAGGATCCCCTTAATTACAGTAGTAATTTTATTGCATTATAAACTGCACACTTAAGTAGTTAAGCATATGGATTCCAGAGTCAGAGTGTAAAGATCTGAATCCTGGTATCACTGGTTACAGCTCTATGACACTGACCTACTTAATTTCTGTGCTTCAGTCCCCTCATTTGTAAAACTATTATTTTAATAGTAGTCATCTCTTACTTTGTTTTGAGATTTAAATGATGTGACATGGAAAATTCTTAGAACAGTGCCTGGCACAGAGTAAGGGCTTGACAAATATCAACCATTATTATTATCGCCACTGATGAACTTAGCTTTCTAGCAGCAGAGGCTGTGTTTGTTTGATTTTGTCTTGTTTTGTTTTTTTTCACGTTTGTGCTCTTTATCCAGTCTCTGGCATATCGTATATACTCATTAATGACTATAAATCTTTTATTCATTCTGTCTTTTAACAAATATTAGTTGAGCACCTAAGTAAGTAACAGGCCCTTTTCTAGGCACTAGGGATACATCAGTGAAAAAATTAAAATCTTGCCCACATAGTGCTTACCTAGAGACAGAAAAGGCATAAGTAAAACATAGGTCAGGTGGCAGTAAGTGCCATGAGAGGGGAAAAAAAGTCAGGGAGTAGGAGAGGAAATGGGAAATGCTAGTGACGGGCAAGGGTTGAGGATGGGAGAGAAGAAAAAGTGCTGCAATTTTTAAACAGGGTGATCAAGAAAGGCTCATTGAGAAGATGACAGCTCAGCAAAGATCTGAAGTAGATGAGAGGTTGATATCCTAGGGCAGTCCGATACCCCACCCAGAGGAGGGAACAATTACATTGGTCCCAAGATGGGTGCCTGCTTGGCCTGTTTGAGAAAATGCAAGAGCAGTGTTGCTGTATTGTAGTTAGAAGGGGAAGAGCAGTAGAACATGAGGTCAGTGGGAGTTCCCTGATTGCCTAGTGGTTAGGATTCTGGGCTTTTGCTGCCATGGCCCGGATTCAATCCCTGTTCAGGGTATTGAGATCCCGCAAGCCACATGGTGTGGCCAAAAAAAAAAAGAAAATGAGGTCAGAAAGGAGGCAGAGAAAGATTGCAGGGTCTTGTGAGCCATCATAAGGATTTTGTCATTTCCTGGAGAAAGCCAGGAAGCAATTGGAGGGTTCTAAGAAGAGGAGTGAATATCTGACCTGGATTTTAACAAGATCAGTGTGATTTATATGTTAAGAGTAAACTGAGGCAAGGTAGAGAGAGCAGTTAGTGGACTTGAGCAATTATTTGGGCAAGAGATGATGTGGACCAGGGTAGTGGTCGTGGGTCTAGTGAGAAGGATTCAGATTATGGAGATGTGACTTGAAGATAGAGCCAATAGGATTTACCAAGTGAGTGTATGTAGGGTGTGAGACAAAAAGGGAGTCAAGGACAGGATGCCTCCGAGGATTTTAGCCCAATAAATTAGAAAGAGGAATTGCCTTTAAGTGAGATGGAGAAAATTAAACAAGAGGTTAATTTTTTTCTGTTGTGGAGCTGGAAATCAGAAATTTGGTCTGGGATAAGCAAAGTTTGAGATGTCTATTAAACATATATGTATAGACAGATATATGAGTCTGGAGCTCCAGAGAGAGGGGTCTGTACTGGAAAACTTAAATTTAGGAGTTATCAGAGCACAGATGTTATTTAAACCTCAAAATGTATGAGATTACCAAGAAAGTGACCACAGAGATGTCCAAAGTCTGAATCCAAGTGTACCCAAAATTTAGAAGTCAGAGAGATGAGGAGGAACTAGCAAAAGATACTGAGAAAGAATGACCAGTAAGATTTAAAAAAAGAATGGAAAAGTGGGACATTTGGAATCAAGTGAAGAAAATGTTTAAATAAGGAGTGATCAACTGTGTCAAATGCTTCTCTCAGAATAGGTCAAGTAATACAAGAATTGAGAATCGAAAAATCAGTTTAGTAACATGGAGGTCATGGGGACTTTTACAAGGGCATTTACAGTGGAAGAGTAAGGGAATAAACATGCTTGAAGTAGGTCCAAGAGGACTGGGAGAAGCGGAAATGGAGAGGGGAAGTATAGAAAATTCTTTCAAGGAGTTTTGCCATAAAAGAGCAAAAGAATAGGAAGTGAGCTCAAGAGAAATTGGGGGGGGTGTGGTTAAAGGTGTGAGAATTATAGATTGTTTATAAGCTGATGGGAATTTTCCAACAGTGAAAGGAAATCAGTGATGTGGGAGACAGTGAATAGAACTGCTGAAGGGATGACCTTGAGTAGATTGGAGAGGATGGGATCTACCTTACAAGTGTAGGGCGGGTCTTGGATAGGAACACAGGCAGAAGATCCACAATAACAGGAGGAAAGACAGACTATACGGGCACAGATGCAGGTAGGCTGGCAGATGTTGTGATGGGAGCCTCTGGCTTCTCATTGCATCTCTTAAAGTTCCTTTCAAGAAATACCAGAACACATATTCTATTACATACATAAATGACTTTTCATTTAACAATTTAAAAAAGAGCCTAAAAAATAAATAAATAATAAAAAAGAGCCCAGTATGAACGATACTGCTGATACAAACATGGAGGGGTAAAGTCCCTTTTCTTGCAAGAATTAGTCTTGTGAGTCAAACAGGTAAACAAATAATTGTGGTGGTGTAAGTGTTATCAAAAAGGAATTTGAAAATGCTACAGGAATTAAGACTGAGAAAATCATTGAACAAAATTTTCAGAGTATATAAGCATGCAGCCATGACTAATTTCCTATGGTTTAATATTCTGGGCCAGTAAACTTGCAAAATTCTGTGTTTTAACATCATAAGAATGTGAAAGTTCTCATTTCCTGCATAGATGAATAAGTAAATACTTACATTTTTGGTCTATTTAAAGTTGAAATAGGGAAACTGTCCTGAAGCTGGTAATACTTTAGATTTCTAGACCTCAAACTTGCTTCCATATCAGAAACACCTTGACTCTTGAGTCAAGTTTTAAAAACATTTTTTTTTCATGTAATACTTTTTCTTAAAAGAAACTCATGAACCATTATTTAAATATTTACAGTTGGCTTGAATATTAAACATTTTGTGGGAGTTGTTAAAATATATACTTTTTTCAACTTTAAAAGAAGTTTAAGGTTCACTCTCTTAGGAGTTATTATTATAAAATGAATTATTCACTTTGTGGTTCTAATTTCATAAAAAAATAACTTCAAAACTGAGATTGCCATATAGAAGCCAGCTGCAAAAATTCAAAGTCAGCTACATGCAGCTGCACTCTGGTTCCCCTAATTCATCTAACAGCTTTGAGTGGGTTCTATAAGTGACATTAGAAAAGTCACAGCAGATGTGCAAGATGGCTTCTGAAATCTAAAGAAGGACAGATGATTCTCTAGTTGATTGATAGCATGAGGAGCACTACAGCAAGGGTCACCTCCTGTGGAGGACTGCCCCTCCCAACCCCCTCCCCTGCTTCTGCCTAAAAATGAAAGGGTCATAACAAAAAGAAAAGCAGGGATGGCTATTCAGAAAGTCTTTGTTTATAAATATTCATTGTAGTGAAAAGATTCTCAGTAAAAGAAAGAATTACCTAGATGTGGAAAAAATTCTTCTTCTCTAACCTTTCACAAAGAGTTGACTCTGCATAGTTACAACAAAGTAGATTCAGGACTTCCCTGGTGGTGCAGTGGTTAAGAATCTGCCTGCCAGTGCAGAGGACATGGGTTCAAGCCCTGGTCCAGGAAGATTCCACATGCCGTGGAGCAACTAAGCCCGTGCGCCACAACTACTGAGCCTGCGCTCTAGAGCCCGTAAGCCACAACTACTGAGCCCGTGTGCCACAACTACTGAAGCCCGCGTGCCTAGAGCCCATGCTCTACAACAAGAGAAGCCACTGCAATGAGAAGCCCGCACACCGCGACGAAGAGTAGCCCCCACCCGCCACAACTAGAGAAGGCCCATGCACAGCAACGAAGACCCAACGCAACCAAAAAAAAAAAACAAAAGGTAGATTCATATTTGAACACAGCACTCATGATACTGGAGGTAAAGATGAAAGAATAAAGAAATGATATAATTGGAATTTATAAGCTACCAAACAGCATTGGTTAGCACTAGACTACTTCACCATTGGAAGCCCAATATTGCCCTTAAAAATAAACTTCTTGGGCTTCCCTGGTGGCGCAGCGGTTAAGAATCCCCCTGCCAATTCAGGGGACACAGGTTTGAGCCCTGGTCCGGGAAGATCCCACATGCTGCAGGGCAACCAAGCCCGTGCGCCACAACTACTGAGCCCATGTGCTGCAACTACTGAAGCCCACGCACCTAGAGCCTGTGCTCCACAACAAGAGAAGCCATCGCAATGAGAAGCCTGAGCACCGCAACGAAGAGTAGCCCCCACTCGCCACAACTAGAGAAAGCCTGCACACAACAATGAAGACCCAACGCAGCAAAAAATAAATAAATTAAAAAATAATAAACTTATTTTAATTAGAAATTTGGACAATTACTTGTGACTGTTAGCCAGAAATTAATACATCACGTGTATACTTAGCCCTCTCTGTCTTTTTTTTTTCAAGTTCCTTTCCAGTACTTCAACTCTTCAAGGAAAGCAAAAAGAAATTCATATTCATTGCATGTAAACCTAAATGTTGGGCCCTGTACTAGGGGCTTTCTTATAATTTTATATGATTTAGGATCTCAGCAATATTAACTGACTCTTTCTTCTTAGGTTCACGTTAATACAGAAACATTGGCCCCTGATTTTATCGATGCTTCTCTTTATCTCTTCTGCTGTTAGAGGGCAACCAAACACAAAATATGCCCCAGGAAAATATGGCCAAGCCTAAGTTCATATGCATGGTAGGATTCCAAGATTTCTGCCTTCCACCCAGCTCCTGAAGAAATGTATACAGTAGCAGATGCAAAATTTCTCCATAGAAGAGACTGAGGAATGGTGATGTGTTTGCAAGGAAGAACTGGGGATAAGTCTTGAAACTTCATTTGCCTAAAACTATGCTTATTTGGAGCAAGCTGCCAAATCTGCCAGTGAATTCACATCCCCCTGGAAGCCTGCTTTTTGGAGAGTCTTCAAGAAGTGCTTGATTAGAGTCTGAAAACTATAGTGGACCCTATATGTGGATAAATTTAGACTTTACTCCTGAGGCTCAGGAAGTAAACTGGGTTTTGACCATAAAGACAACAACCTCCCAGGTACCTCTTTCCATTCTCAAACAATTCTAGAAACAATGAATAGCTGATTAAGTGACACAGAAATATGAATAAGTGATCTGGAAGACAGAATAATGGAAACCACCCAATCAATACAGCATACAAAAAGACAAATTAAAAAAAAAAAAGAAAGCAACATGTGAGATCTATGGTATAATATAAAGTGTGCCGACCTATACATAATAGGGGTTCCAGAAAAAGAAGAGAGAGAAAAGGGGAGCAAAAATGTATCTGAAGAAATTACAGATGAAAATTTCCCAAACCTAAAGAAGGAAACAGATATCCAGTTACAGGATGCATAGAGGGTCCCAAATAAGATGAATCCAAACAGACCCACACTAAGACATACCATAATTAAATGACAAAAGTTAAAGAGAGGACTCTTAAGAAAAAAAAAAAAAAGAGAGAGGACTCTAGAGTCAGCAAGAGAAAAACAAAGAGTTAGTTACAAGGCAACCCCCATAAGGATATTGGCTGATTCCTCTGCAGAAACTTCACAGGCCAGAGGGAGTGGCATGATACATTCAAAGTCCTAAAAGGGGAAAACCTGCAACCTAAGATGTTTTACCCAGAAAGATTATCATTGAGAATAAAAGGAGAGATAAAGAATTTTTCAGACAAGCAAAAACTAAAAGAATTCAGCAGTACTAACCCTACCCTAAAAGAAGTATTGAAGGGTCTTCTCTAAATGGAAAAGAAGTAAGAATCTATTGGAAAGGGAAAACCACAGTAGGAAAGGCAAATATAAAAAAGGATTGAAGATCACTTAAGTTAGCCAGTACCTAGACTAAAAACCAAAAAAAAAATATTTGTAAAGGCGATTATAACTAAAATTAACAGCAAAAGGATAAGCATGAAGATGTAAAATAGGTCAGCAAAATCACAAGATGGGGGAGGGGAGTATAAAAATTTAGATCTTTTAGAATGTGTTTGAACTTGTATGACTATCAGTTTAAAGCAAGTAGATATAGTAATGCATCAGTATACTTGAACTCCATGGTAATCACAAATCAAAAACATACAACAGATTCACAAAAAACAAAGAATCTCAAGCATACTACAAAAGAAAATCATCAAACCACAAAAGGAAAAACAAAAAGAAGAGATGAACAAATAACTACAAAAACAACTGGAAAGCAAGGTTTAAATGGCAATGAGTACATACCTATCAATAATTACTTTAAGTGTCAATGAAATATATGCTCTGATAAAAAAAAAGAGTGGCAGATTGGATAAAAGAAAAAACAATCTACAATATACTGCCTATAAGAGATCGCTTCAGGGTGAAAGACACAAACATATTGAAAGTGAGAGGATGGAAAAAGATATTTCATGCAAATGGAAATGAAAAGAAAGCAAGGGTAGCAGTACTCATATCAGACAAAATAGACTTTAAAACAAAGGCCATAAAGAAAGACAAAAAAGGATATTATATAATGATAAAGGGATCAATACAAGATGAGGGTATTATACTCATTAACATATAAGCACCCAATATAGGAACACTTAAATATATAAATCAAATACTAACAGATATAAAGAGAGAGGTTGACAGGAATACAATAATAGTAGGAGACTTTAACACCCCACTGACATCAATGGACAGATCATACAGACAGAAAACCAGTAAGGCAACAGAGGTCCTAAATGACACAATAGATCAGTTGAACTTAATTGCTATCTATAGGACACTACATCCAAATACACATTCTTTTCAAGAGCACATGGAACATTCTCTAGGATAGAAAACATACTAGGTCACAAAACAAGCCTCAAAAAATTTAAGAGGATCCTCCCTTATCCTTAGTGCGGCGGACTGGATGAGGTTCACTGGCGTTTCTCTGCTGAAAAAGCCCAGCCAGCAGCTCATCTCAGAGATGAGGAGAGGGGAGCCCCACACTTTTGAACAGGCATAGGGTTTTCCCATGTCACCTAAGTTCCTACAAAGGAAGCAAAAAGTTTCCTTTGTTGGGCTATACCTTTTCTGCTGAAGATATCAGACAAAACCGTGTGGCTGACAGGGTCTTAGAGGTTTGGCCTGGTGTCAGGCCTGAGTCTCTGAGATGGCAGACCCACGTTCAGGACATTAGACTACCAGAGACCTCCCGGCCCCATGTAATATCTATCAATCAGCAAGAGCTCTCCCAGAGATCTCTGTCTCAATGCTAAGACCCAGCTCCACTCAATGACCAGCAAGCTACAGTGCTGGACACTCCATGCCAAACAACTAGCAAGACAGGAACACAACCTCACCCATTAGCAGAGAGGCTGTCTAAAATCATACTAAGTTCACAGACACCCCAAAACACAACACCGAATACGGCCCTGCCCACCAGAAAGACAAGATCCAGCCCCACCCACCAGAGTACAGGCACCAGTCCCCTCTACCAGCAAGCCCACACAAGCCCCTGAACCAACCTTACCCACTGGGGGCAGACACCAAAAACAATGGGAACTACGAACCTGCAGCCTGCGAAACAGAGACAACAAACACAGTGAGTTAAGCAAAATGAGAAGACAGAGAAATACGCAGCAGATGAAGGAGCAAGGTAAAAACCCACCAGACCAAACAAATCAAGAGGAAATAGGCATTCCACCTGAAAAAGAATTCAGTGTAATGATAGTAAAGATGATCCAAAATCCTGGAAATAGGGGCTTCCCTGGTGGTGCAGTGGTTGAGAGTCTGCCTGCCGATGCAGGGGACACAGGTTCGTGCCCCGGTCCAGGAAGATCCCACATGCCGCAGAGCGGCTGGGCCCGTGAGCCATGGCCGCTGAGCCTGCGCGTCCGGAGCCTGTGCTCCGCAACGGGAGAGGCCACAACAGTGAGAGTAATACAAGAAACGTTTAACAAGGAACTAGAAGAACTAAAGAGCAAACAAACAATGATGAACAGCACAATAAATGAAATTAAAAATTCTCTAGAAGATATCAATAGCAGAATAACTGAGGCAGAAGAACTGATTAGTGACCTGGAAGATGTATAAAGAAGATATGACACATATATACAATGGAATATTACTCAGCCATAAAAAGAAACGAAAATGAATTATTTGTAGTGAGGTGGATGGACCTAGAGTCTGTCATACAGAGTGAAGTAAGTCAGAAAGAGAAAAACAAATACCATATGCTAACACATGGAATCTAAAAAAAAATTAAAATGGTTCTGATGAACATAGGGGCAGGACAGGAATAAAGACACAGATGTAGAGAATGGACTTGAGGACACAGGGAGGGTGAAGTGTAAGATGGGACGAAGTGAGAGAGTTGCATGGACATATATACACTACCAAACATAAAATAGATAGCTGGTGGGAAGCAGCCACATAGCACAGGGAGATCAGCTCGGTGCATTGTGACCACCTAGAGGGGTGGGATAGGGAGGGTGGGAGGGAGATGCAAGAGGGAGGGGATATGGGAATACATGTATACGTATAGCTGATTCACTTTGTTATACAGGAGAAACCAACACAACATTGTAAAGCAAGTATACTCCAATTAAGATGTTAAAAAAAAATTTAAGAGGATAGAAATTATTTCAAGCATCTTTTCTGACCATAACTGTATGAAACTAGAAATGAACCATAGAAAGAAAAATGGGAAAATAACAAACACGTGGAGACTAACCAACAGGCTACTAAAAAACCAAGAGCTCAATGATGAAATCAAAGAAAAAAATCAGAGAATACCTTGAGACAAACGAAAATGAAAACACAACCTTACAAAATCTATGGGCTGCACCAAACGCAATTCTAAGAGGAAAGTTCATAGCGATACAGGCCTTCCTTGAAAACAAGAAAAATCTCAAATAGAAAACCTAACTCACAACCTAAAAGAATTAGAAAAAGAACAAACAAAGCTGAAAGTCGGCAGAAGGAAGGGAATAATAAAGATCAGAGGGGAAAGAAATAAATGGAAGATCAAAAATAAAAATAATAATAATAGGAAAGCTCAATAAAACCAAGAGCTGGTTCCTTGAAAAGATAAACAAAATCAACAAATCTCTAGCCAGGCTCACCAGGAAGGAAAGAGAGAGGACCCAAATAAACAAAATAAGAGATGAAAGAGGAGAAATAACAACTGATAACACAGAAATACCTAAATAAATAAGAAATAAGAAAATACTGTGAACAGTTATATGTCAGCATATTGGAGAACTTAGAAGAAATGGATATGTTTCTGAAAACATACAGTCTGCCAAAACTGAGTAAATAGGAAACAAATAATTTGAACAGACCAATCACTAGAAGTGAAATAGAATCTGTAATAAAACAAAAACAAAAAGAAAGAGAAACAAACAAACAAAAAACTCCCTGCAAACAAAAGTCCAGGACTGGATGGCTTCATTGGGTAATTCTACCAAACACACGAAGAACAACTTATACCTATCCTTCTCAAACTATTCCAAAAAATTGAAAAGGAGGGAACACTCCCAAATTCATTCTATGAAGCCACCATCACCCATATACAAAAACCAGACAAAGACACTACAAAAAAAAGGAAATTATAGCCAATATCTCTGATGAATAGATGTAAAACTTCTCAACAAAATATCAGCAAACTGAATCCAACAATACATAAAAAGGACCATACACCAAGATCCAGTCTGATTCATCCCAGGATCACAAGGATGATTCAACATATGTAAATCAATCAATGTGATATACCACATTAACAAAAGGAAAGACAAAAACCACATGATCATCTCAATACATACAGAAAAGGCATTTGACAGCATTTAACATCCACTCATGATACAAACTCTCACCAAACTGGGTATAAAGGGACAACATAATAAAAGCCATTTACAACCATCCCACAGGCAACATAATACTCACTGGTGAAAAGCTAAAAGCCTTCCTGCTAAATTCAGAAACAAGACAAGGATGCCCACTCTCACCACTTCTATTCAACATAGTATTGGAAATCCTAGCCACAGCAGTCAGACAAGAAAAAGAAATAAAAGGTATCCAAATTGGAAGAGAAGAGGTAAAACTGGCATTATTTGCAGATAACATGATACTCTATATGAAGAACCCTAAGGTTCCACAGAAAAACTACTAGAACTAATAAATAAATTCAGCAAGGTAGCAGGATACAAGATTAATATACATAAATCTGTTGCATTTCTTTATACTAACAATGAAATATCAGAAAGTTTTTTAAAATTCCATTTAAATTGTATTTAAAAAATAATAAAATACCTAGGAATAAACTTAACCAAGGAGGTGAAAGACCTATACACTGAAAGATATAAAACACTGATAAAGGAACTTAGAGATGATTCAAAACAAAATGGAAAGATATCCCATGCACTTGTATTGGAAGAATTAATATTGTCAAAATGGCCATATTACCCAGACTAATCTACAGATTTCATGCAATCCCTATCAAAATATCCATGACATTTTTCACAGAACTAGAACAAATAATCTTAAAATTCATATGGAACCACAAAAGATTCAGAATTGCCAAAACAATCCTAAGGAAAAAGAACAAAGCTGGAGGCATAACCTGTCCAGACTTCAGACTATACTACAAAGTTAGAGTAATCAGGACAGCATGGTATTGGCACAAAAACAGACATATAGATCAATGGAAAAGGACAGAGAACCCAGAAATAAACCCACACACCTATGGCCAATTAATCTACAACGAAGGAGGAAAGACTATACAATAGAGAAAAGACAGTCTCTTCAACAAGTGGTGCTGGGAAAGCTGGACAACTACATGAAAATTAATCAAATTAGAACACTCCCTCATACCATACACAAAAATAAACTTGAGGGTTTCCCTCATGGTGCAGTGGTTAAGAATCCGCCTGCCAATGCAGGGAACACGGGTTCAAGCCCTGGTCCAGGAAGATCCCACATGCTGCAGAGCAACTAAGCCTATGTGCCACAACTATTGAGCCTATGCTGTAGAGCCCGTGAGCCACAAGTACTGAAGCCCGCGTGCCTAGAGCCCGTGCTCTACAACAAGAGAAGCCACCTCAACAAGAAGCCCATGCACCGCAATGAAGAGTAGCCCCCACTCGCCGCAACTAGAGAAAGCCCTTGCACAGCAACGAAGACCCGATACAGCCAAAATAAAAAAATAAATGTGAATAAATAAATAAACAAACAAACAAAATAAACTCAAAATGGTTTAAAGACCTAAATATAAGACATGAAACCATGTAAGTCCTAGAAGAGAACATAGGCAAAACATTCTCGGACATAAATTATAGCAATATTTTCTTAGATTAGTCTCCTAAGGCAAAAGAAATAAAAGCAAAAATAAACAAATGGGACCTAATCAAACTTATAAGCTTTTGCACAGTAAAGGAAATCATCAACAAAATGAAAAGACAAACTACGGACTGGGAGAAAATATTTGCAAACAATGCAACTGACAAGGGATTAACATCCAAAATATACAAACAGCCCATACAACTCAATATCAAAAAAACAAATAACCCAATCAAAAAATGGGCAGAAGGCCTAAATAGACATCTCCCCAAAGAAGACACACAGATGGCCAACAGGCACATAAAAAGACTCAACATTGCTAATTATTAGAGAAATGCAAATCAAAACCACAATGAGGTATATCATACCAGTCAGAATGGGTATCATCAAAAAGTCTACAAATAGCAAATGCTGGAGAGGGTATGGAGAAAAGGGAACCCTCCTACACTATTGGTGGGAATTTAAATTGGTGCAGCCACTATGGAGAACAGTGTGGAGATTCCTTAAAAAACTAAAAATAGATCTACTATATGATCCAGCAATCCTGCCATTGGGTACATATCCAGAAAAGATGAAAACTCTAATTCAAAAAGCTACATGCACCCCGACATTCATGGCAACACTATTTACAATAACCAAGACATGGAAACAACCCAAGCGCCCATTAACAGACGACTGGCTTAAGAAAATGTGGTATATATATACATACAATGGAATATTACCCAGACATAAAAAATAAAATAGTGTCATTTGCAGCAACATGTATGGACCTAGAGAATATTAGACTCAGTGAAGTCAGAGAGAGAAAGACAAATATTATATGGTATCACTTATATGTGGAATCTAAAAAATACTACAAATAAATCTGTATACTAAACAGAAACAAACTCACAGACATAGAAAACAGCTTATGGTTACCAAAGGCTAAACAGAAGGGGGAGGGATAAATTAGGAGTATGGGATTAACAGATACAAACTACTATACATAAAATAGATAAACAAGGATTTATTGTATAGCACAGGGCACTATATTCAGTATCTTGTAATAACCTATTGTGGATAAAAAATGTTGCCTGCCATATCAACAAAGGATGCTGCGGCCATCAAGCCATCAGCCACTACCACAGCCCACCACCATGAGCCTGAAGGAACTCAGGATGGAGACAAAAGGGCTGCCCAATGCCAGCCACTCCCAACAGTGAACCCTGACAGGACACAGGATGGGAAAGAATAGGATACTGACCCTAGATAGCTAAGGTGCATATCAAAGGAATGATTTCAATGACTCTTGCATCTTCCCATACATAGAAAAGCACTAAATTCATTAACCTGAGATGTCTGGTGTTCTTTAATTAACAGTAACTTTTGGTGTTCCGACTACCTGTTTTTTGTTGCAAGAACTCCTATATAGGCTGGCTCCTCCCTTACCCCTTTGGAGCAGTCCCTCAGAGTTACCTGAGAGGCTGCCTCCTGGGCTTGATATCCTTAGGAACTCTGCTGAATAAAATATAATTCTCAACTTTGAGGTTGTGCATGTTTTTCAGTCAACGCCATAATGGAAAATAATCTGAAAATACATATATCATCTATATGAATATGTGAATCACTTTGCTGTACACCTGAAACTGATGCAATATTGTAAATCAACTATACTTCAATTTTAAAAAAAAGTCAAAGGTGAACCAACTTCCAGTAAGGCTTTGCTTCTTACCCAATTTATGTTTGAATTCTTTGATTGCCGCATTGCCCAAATTACCAATGGACTCAATAACCTCTAACTGCCAGAAAATTCCAGTTTACCTTGAAATGTTTAGAATTTATTTTTTCCCCACAGAGAGTACCATACACTTTCTTCAAAAGAAATCCAATTTTTCAGTTAACTTGATTGCTGAGAAATATGTGGGCAACAGAAAATATACTCATCAATATCTACCATGTGCCAAGTGTTAGGCCTGGCTTAGTAAGTATAAAGAATATGATAAAATTGTATTCTGTACCCTTACAATCTAGTCAGAAAGCAAAGAGGATATTTTGCTTCAGCATAAAGCTCACTACGTCTTCTAATTTTCCTATTTTTGTTTCTTCTTTTATAAAAAATGTACTCAAATTCATTTAAGAAACATTTATTGATTTCATACTATGTGCGAATCATTTTGATGCCAGACAGGCTCCTACTGTTATGGATCTTTCATTTTAGTGAGTGGGGAGAAAGAGAAAGAGAAAGAGAGAGAGAGAGAGAGAGAGATTAGACAAATAATTGTTTTAGAGCATAAATTCTATGTAAATAATAAATGGAGTAACATGGAGAGTGACTGGGGAGCTATTTTAATTGGGTGATCAGGGAAGGCCTCGGATGTGGTGACACCTGGTGCAACGACAGACAAGAAATCATGTGACCATTTGGAGGAACAGTGTTATAGAAGCAGGAACAGCCATTGCAAAGGCCCTGAGCCCAGAACCAGCTTACCATGTCCCATGAGCAAAATGAATATTAATTATTAATACTGATGATCTTATTTGGGATTATAATGATTTATAAGCCAAGGTCTCCGTCTGAAAGGAGCTCTGTAATAGAGACAGAAGTAAGCACGAAGATCACAATACAGTGGCAGAACAACATTGCCTTGATAGAAGTATGTACAAAGTAAAGAGGTAGTAAGAAGAAGTAGTTGATTCTTAGGGTGTGTTTCAGGGAAGGCTTCACAAAGGAGGTAATGGAAAAACAGGATTCGAAATATCAATAGCATTGACAAGGCAGGAAGGATGGTTATGCCAGGAGCAACAGCACACAGAGAACTGTGAGTACAAAGGGCTGCAGGCTGCGTTTCTACAGTGAACACTAAAATAGAAGAAAGTGAGGCTCAAGAGGACAGAGGCCAAGCCATGAAAGGGCTTGATATTCTGGGCATGATGGGAGCTACCAAAAGGCGCTAAGGAAGCAACCACAGGATTGGATTTGTGTTTCAGATCCATCACCATAGGCCGTCTCTCTGAAATATGTCTGTGGGAGAATAAATTTGAGGCAGTGAAAAAGATGCGATGAGGCTGGTGACAGTGGGGCTCAGTAAGAGGTAAAGATATCGGAGAGGTTTTTCGGAGTTAATCAAACAAATGGATAGGGCCGACTGTTCACTGTTGAATGACCAATAACTTTCAGTATCTGGCTCACAGCAGGCACTCAACAAATATTTGTAGAATGAATGAATGGTGGCTGAGTGCGACAGCACGGTCTGACCAACAGAAGCCCGGAGCCCCGCACTCGAATACAAACACTTCCATTAATAGAGAACATTGAGCGCTAAAGCCTCGTTTAGGTGTGTTGCTTTAATCCTAACAAACCTATGAGGTAGGTCGTATTTCCATTTTCCAGATGAGAAAAACCTGAGGCTCAGAGACAGCGATAACGTACCATGCCTGAGGTTTCTAGAACTAGGAAGAAGCTAGGCTCAAAAGTCAGCCAGCCAGCCAAGTGCGCATGTTTAATAATTACTCGCTACTACTTAGCCTAGAGACTCAAATAAATGAACTACGTAAAGCCTAAAAGCAGAGAAAGCTAAGAAAAGTCGTTCTCAACAAGCGGATAAAGGGGGCTTCCAGAACGTTCCTGCCAGCCGGTCACTGGAAGATCAAGGCAGCCCGTCCCAACGGCCTAAA
>NW_020173388.1:7606697-7655012 GCF_003031525.2 Neophocaena asiaeorientalis asiaeorientalis | reverse complement strand
CGGGTCCGCAGTGGGCGAACGCGTAGCCGCAGTGCAGCCCGTGAGCGCCGCCGGGAGCGGGGAAGGGTGGAGGAACAAACCGAAGAGGACGGCGAAGATTAACGCAGCTCTACGGAGATATTCCGAAGCTGTTCGCCTTTAGACTCCGCAAGGAGGTCTTGACGTCATTTCCTTCCGTAGGTCGCCAGTGCTTCCGGGTCGCGGTCATTTTGAGCCCGTATCTGGGTGAGTTCTAGGCGGTCGCGTTGTTGACCGCTCCCCACCCCCAACTCCGCTGCGGTCCTGTGCGTTTCCTGCACCCCTTTTCCTCCCCCCACCGACCCCTCTCGGGTCTCCTCTGGGCCTTTGGCCCCTGGTCGTCCGGGCTCGCCGCGCTGTGGCCCGCCGCTGTCGTCGGGAGGTGGGTGAGGTGACGCAGAAAGCCCCGTTCCGTCCCCCACCTACCCACTCACCACCTCTGCGCGGGCAGCCGCTCCCCTGCACCTTCCGCCATTTTCTTTCCTGCTAGGGTGGGCCGATCGCAATCCTCTGGGTCTCGGGCTCCTGGGTGCCTGTGACCAGGGTTGGTGAGGGAGCGTGTCTAGGGGGTGTGGATGGGAGAAATTCATGGTGACGGATGTGCGTAGGTGTTGCGGGGGATGGGGTGCAGGAATCGACGATCTCTTAATGCGGTTTTTTTCTTTGGGATTAGGAGATTAAAATGATGTTGTGTGAAGGGGTCTTGTCAACCCTAGCAGTCTCTCTGTTGGGAGAAGTAAGAGGTTTCCATTGTTTTCTTTTACGTTTGTTTTAGGGTATAAGTAGTTTATTAAGCAGTCTCCATCCATGAATTCATTTGCCCTTTCTGATCTTGTTTCTTAGCGAAGGGATTGGCATGTAGTAGGCCCTCAGTGATGAGTTATTGAATAAGTGAATTGTGGAAGGGCCGCAGTTGCTATTCTCATCGCGTATGACGTTTCCTGTTTTCATTTACATTGTTTTTAAGATGGGAGTAAACACGATCCTGTGTGAACATTCTGTAAAATGCGTAGCTGTCTAATCTATTGGTCTCTTAAGGTCGGACGCATGGGTTAAAAATAATGATAAAGTGTATGTTCTTGAAATGCTATGCATTTTTTATATCTTATATATTTTTCTAGGTGTCTGTTTGGGGAGGGAGGAAAGTTTAGAGGCTATATAGAATGTGCTGTTAGCTTCCCACCACAGGGAGAACGATATGACGTCTTTGTTATTTCATTTTTTTGTAGTACTGCTTTGTAGAGGGGGTTTCCTGATGATTATTTCATTTTTAAAAATGGAAGCCCAGAAAAGACTTGGGATTTTTCTTCCTCTATTTGGAGAATTATCCTAATCATTGGGCGTATATTTCTGAGAGAATCCAAATATAGGATAATGTGAAATAAACCAGCCTCCAGAGGAAATATGTGTCTTTTTAAGAAATTGGTAATCTTTTGGTATCTTAACTTGATATAATCAGTTGATAAATACTTACAAGGCATCTTTTTCAGTTACAGGACCTAGTGACTAGTTCTAAAATAGTTAATAGGTTTGTGACTTTTTTATTTAGGCAGCTTTATAAGTACTTCAGATGTAGAAGTACTTAGTAAATATTTGTTGATTGGTTGCCACGTAGACTAGTAATTTTACGATGCTATACCTTGATTTACTTTGGCCAATCTCAGTCGTTTCTAATACTTAACAAGAAATGTTTTCCATGCAGGAAAGATGAATGGAAGGGCTGATTTTGGAGAGCCGAATGCAGAAGTTCCAAGACCAATTCCCCGTAACTATCAATTAAGTATTTACAATTAGAAGCACTTTTTATGTAGAGAAATTTTCACTGCCTTGAATAACGGTAGCCACGGGGCTGGCTTCAAGGGTGTGTGTCTTGTGCAGTTATACAGGGACCCATTAATGATCTACTGTGGCATCTTTAAATTCTTAATAATTTGAACAGAGGGTCCCAAATTTTGATTTTGCACTGGACCCAGTGCATTTTGTAGGCAGTCCTGACTACATAGCCAGTAGAACAGTAGCACTAATTTTATGTTTGAAGTCAAAATTTGTTAAAAGTTTACAAGGCACTTATTCCATTTCTTCATTTAAAAAAATGGTATATTTTGTTAACGTTTAGACTATGGTATTTTTAGACTTAGTTTTTCCATGGGTGTTTTAATGTTTGCCAATTTTCCTTGGTGAAAAGACATAGGGGCTGATTACATTCCAACAGAGGAAGAAAGAAGAGTCTTTGCAGAATGCAGTGATGAAAGCTTCTGGTTCAGATGTAAGTTAAATTTTCTAATCAACAAAATTTGACCTTTAGTACCTGAAATTATAATGATTTCACATAGAAAAAATGGGCAGACTTTTGGCATTAGTGTGATTATTGGTAAAAGGGTTTGATTAAGGAAATAGAGTTGAACACGTTTTATTTCTTTGTTTAAAATTTTTTAATTGAATTGTGGTTGATACATGATAATATGTTAGTTTCAAGTGTACTATGTAGTGGTTTGACATTTGCATATATCATGAAATGATCAGAATTGTGTGCATCTTAAAGTAATAATTTCTAGAACTGTTTCCAAGACCTTGAAGTATTTTTGTTGGTAATAGTAATAGCATTTACTGAGTATACATGGGTTATATAAAAATAACCCAATAAGGTTGATTACCCTCACTTTACAGATGAAGAAATTGAGGTTTAGAGATGTTAAAGGAGTTATCTAGTGTTCCACAGCTGGTAAGCAGTGGTGTCTGGACTTGAAGCCAGGTCTGTCTGAAACAGGCTTATGATTTTAACTCTTAAACTTTTAACCATTATACGATAAAAACTGGTTAGTTTCTGTTTTATCGTTGTGAAATGGTATTACACTACCAGCTCTTGATTTCTAACTAGAGACCATATACATGAGGATTTTATTTTTTAAATACAAAGAATGTTGAAAGCAACACAAAACATAATTTTCCTTTTGAATAGAACCCTGTTGTTGCTTCATGAGGTCACTGCAGTCCTTTCAGGTAAGAAGGTAATTCTAACAAAAAAGCAGGATGGAGGGGGTGACAAGGATCAGTCACCTGGTATTTATGCATACAGTGTGTAAGCTACTGTGCTTGGAAGTCTTTGTCCTAAAGTAGTTTGATGATGTAGTTGAGACAAAGCTAACTCATGAAACACTGAGAAAGATTAAGTGCATAGCAGCAATAGGAATTTTAAAAAGAGATAAATTAATTGGAATTGATTTAGCTAAAAAAAGCCTTTATTAAACAAATGAGACTTAACAACTAATAGGACTTCAGGCAAATGAAGAATGGTGGAGGAGCATTTAGATGAAAGGGATAGTTAGCAAAGGCAGTCTACAATAACTTGATCTCTACTAGAGCCTTGAGGCTGAACGGATTGGAGCAGAGCTCTTTTGTTGGGGGTAGAAAATAAACATAATAGCAAGGAGTTAAAAGTTTGATTCATTATATATTGTAGGTTCTTAGGCCAAGGGGATCGTATGTAAATTTTTAAAGGAACATTAGTTAGCAGTGTGCAGAATGGGTTAGAAGGATGAAAAGGAGTACAACTAGTTTAGTTGTATCTGCCCAAACATAAAGATAATGAATGAATCTACATAAAAGGCTTAGTTAAATGTGTATTGTATGTAACAGTAGTTCTCCACCTCTGGAATTGCTGAGAAGGTGTATGAATTCATATTTGTTTCATGCATCTTTTATTTTGTGAATATTTCATACATGTGTACTACTGGTTTCCGAATGAGACAGTGTAGTGACTTATAAGGGCACATAGACTCTGAGGCCTGACTCTCTGGATTCAAATTATAGCTCCATCACATATTAGCTGTGAGATTTTGGAGAAGTTCTTGATGTCTGTATGCCTCAGTTTCCTTATCTGTTAAATGGGGATAATATTAACCTGTCTCATGGGATTAATTAATTCAATTTAAATTATTATAAGTGTTAAGCTATTAAATGGATGTTAGTGCTTTTGTGATTAATGGAGTAAAAGTTTCAATTGAAAACAATTAGGAGTTTAGAGAAGCGTTTTGCTAGTGTAAGAGAAGAGTTAAAGGAATTTTAGGGGTCCTTGTGTTGGATATGAGTGGGGCCATGGTCATAATATATAGTAGCATTTGGTCAGCAGTGTTATTAATTTGCCTAAAGAAACATTATTTAATAGACTCTGGAATGGGAGTCATTGTAGAGTGGAAAAGGCCACTGACTTGGGAGTTAGAAGACTTGGATTTTGATCTAAGCTCTACCACAAACTAACCATCTGTGTTGCTTTGAGCAAGTGACTTGTTTTTTCTGGATATCAATTTACTGATTAGGATGAAGACTAGATAATCTCTGAAGTCTCTTTGAATTTTACCATTCTCTTTTTCTGTGACAGAATATATGAGTTGGAAAGAGACCTTAGTTCTAATCCATTACCCTTTATAACATGAAGTTAAGAGATTTATGCAAAGACATAGTGGTGAATGGCAGAACTAGTACTTGAATCTCCTTAACCAGACTATTACTCTTTGCATTGTGCCATCTTGACCTAAGAAGCGAAATGGGGAAAATATTGTCCATTGTAGAGATGGCCAACGAACTCATTGCCTTTTACCTTTATATGATTCTTCAGTTCTTCATGTTGCAGTCCTTGAACCAGGCTGAAGGAGAAAAATGATTGCAAATTGTACTGATGCTATAATTTTAAAAGATTATCCTTTGAAAAACCTTAATTAATAGTATATGAAGGTATTTTAACCAACTAACATTAGATCATTCTTCTAGCAAAGGTAAAATCTGTTAGTATGTAATACAGCAAGGATTTAAACCTTAGGGCTTCTGCAAATTGTGTCTGATGGCAAAACTAATGCCCTGTTCTCGAGTTATGGATTTTAATCGTGAATATTAATAATTCAAATGCTTAATGATTTTGGTTCTTAAATTGCCCAGGTACAGTCTAGACCAGGGATGAGCAAACTACGGCCCAAGGGCCAAATCTGTTTGTGTATGGCTATGAGCTAAGAATGGTTTTTACATTTTTAAATATTGAAAAAAATCAAAAGAAGATTTCATTACATGTGAAATTCCTATTTTTGCATCCATAAGTAAAGTTTTATTGGAACACAGCTGTGTTCATTTGTTTATGGATTGTCTCAGTGCTTTTGCTTTAAAATGAGTAGTTGGGACAAAGACTGTGTGGCCGACAAAACCTAAAATATTTACCACGTGGCTCTTTACAGGGCATTTCCCAACCCCTAGTCTGAAACTGCACTCTCCAGTGTGGCAGCCACATGTAGCTATTTCAGTTTAATACAATTTACAGCAGAAGGGATACAAAGGAAAATCAGCAAAGGGAAAGGAGTCTGGGTGAAATCCAGAGGAGACCAGGCACAAGCTTCTAAGAGTCCTCTCCCAGTAGTGTCATACAGAAAGAACGTGCTGAATTTCTCCAGTTGCATGTTGTAGTAACACATGTGAAGTGTTACCTACCAAGGGTTCTCATTAGAGACTCGGCACCCACGGTTTTTATCGGGGTCTCGCCACATGGGCACCCTCGGCCTAGCAGGTAACAAAATTCCAGACTTCCAGAAGGAAAGGAAGTGTTCAGTATGAACTGTACTTGTACAAGCAGTTTGGGCAGAGTGAGCCACTTGTCATTCAGGTAAAGATTTATATCAGTTTACCAGTTAAGCTCCCAAATATAAGCTAAGGACCAACCTTGAAAGCAGGTGTTTGTAAGGAAAGCAGTTTTAGAGCTGTTACATTAAATCTTTCCTGCACACTACCTGACTGGAAAACACAGATATAGACTGCACTCATCGTCAGAGAAAATTCTCTTGGGCACTGTGGGTATAGAAGACTGATTTCTTAAATTATGAGCCCCTTTGAGATTATGATGAGAGCTTTGGATTTTTCACTCTGGGTTAATATGCATATGTATGTCATATTTTCATTTAGTTTCACAGATTTCACTGGTTTAGGAGAAAGAGCATTAGTATTTAAAATATATGCTTTCTAATTCTTGCCCCAATCACCATATGATTTTGGGCAAATAATATGTCTTGTGTATCGGTTCACTCAGTGTAATAAAACTTGAGATCTAGTATCAGACATAATTCTTTGGAATCTGGAATCTGTCATTGAAGTGGCTGTGTGGCCTTGAGCAAATTACTTAACATCTCTAAGCTTCAGTTTCCTTATCTGTAATAATAGTAAATAGTAATAATAATAATACCTATTTTATAGAGATGTGGTAAAAATTAATGATAATGTACCGAAAGCACTTAGCATGGTACATGGAATTTAGCAGTTTGTAATATGCCTCTTGCTTCCCTCATCATTAATTCTTTCCCCTGTTAACTCCGGAAGTAACTTTTGGTCACTATTTCTATGTTGTTTTAATTGATGGTATTAGTGAATGGCTTTTTTAGATCCTAAACCTGGGTGGCTCTTAAATTATACTGTTTAATAATTTGTCATATTTTCTTAAATTTAAAATATGTTTTATATTTTCCTGAGTATATACAGTACAGCTTTGAAAAGTGGAGAAATCTCTTAAAGATCTTAATTTTGCAACATAACTTCATAACTGGTTTTACTGATATACATTTATCTATCCTAATGAACTCAGACAAAATCTTTCCTTTTGTTGGTGTTGACAAATTTTTTTTCCCCTTATAGCTGTACCTTTGGCTGCAACAAGTATGTTGATTACTCAAGGATTGATTAGTAAAGGTAAATATTTTAAACTTTGAATTTGTTTAGCACTTTGGATACCATCGTGTTTTTATGTGTTATTTTCCTGATCTTTAGATAAAGGACATATGGTAATGTATCATATTAAAAATTATGACTAAAAAATTACTACAACATCAGAAGAGTTGTCTCCATGAACCCAGACTCACATATCAAATTTGAGGATTTGATGTCCATTAACTGTAGCACTGTAGCAACATTAACACTATAAGCAAGAAAGTAACTAAAAGCCAGTGGTAGTTTACAGGAAGGCAGAGAGACAAACCTGGTCTAGGTAGACCATCCATACAACTTATCACCTAGGAGCTTATAAGAAATGCAGATTCATGGGCCCCATCTCCAACCTATTGAATCAGAGTCTTTGAGTTAGAGCTCCAGCTGATTCTTGTGTACCAGTTTAAAGACTAGGAGTTCCGTAGCTCCCTCAACCAGCTTTGTCTTATAATAATGGGGGGAGTGAGGGTCCGTCCTTGTCCAAAATTCTATTGGTTTAAATAGTGAAGTTGAGTTTAGGTATTAAATGTATCAGTCTCTACATCTTTAAATTTAGTAGTGTAAGCAGTAGAAATATTCATTACATTTATTTTGTAATAAATAAGTTACAAATTTATGGGAATTAGAAGGTATTCCAGAAAAGGATGGTTACCTTAGGATGGCCTTTACATATTCTAGAAAACTGTTCTTTAAATTAACTAGCTCCTCCTAAAATGTTACTAAGATAGGAAGTTTTAGCCTTTTCATATTAGCAGTATGAAGTACTTAGTAGTATTGACACAACTAGTTGAGAAAAAGTAGTTTTGGAGGGAAATGGAAGGATTTTTTGAGGTAAAATTTTGTTTTTGTTTGGAGAATTCCCAAAGAACCTCATTACAATGTGCTACCATGACAGGAATTTTAAAAAGGCAAACAAATCAAGATATATACTCTTATTTGTAATATACTCTTATTTGTCTTTTAGGACTAACTTGTTTTATAGACTAGAATTGTTTCTATAGTGTAAAACAGACATTTTATTACTTTTTTTTAAAAAAGTTCTTTTAAAAAAAAGATTACTTTTTTTTTTTTAATTTTTTTGACTGCGTCGGGTCTTTGTTGCTGCATGCGGCTTTCTCTAGCTGCGGCGAGCGGGGGCTACTCTTCGTTGTGGTGTGCGGGCCTCTCGTTGCTGTGGCTTCTTTTGTTGCAGAACATGGGCTCTCGACGCGTGGGCTCAGTAGTTGTGGCACACGGGCTTAGTTGCTCCACAGCATGTGGGATCTTCCCGGACCAGGGCTCGAACCTGTGTCCCCTGCATTGGCAGGCGGATTCTTAACCACTGTGCCACCAGGGGAGTCCCTAGTCACATTACTTTTAAGGAAAAACTTAGGACTGGAGAAATTATAGTGTCTGTTATTGTACTGCCCATTTTATTTATCTTAAGTCTTGTCAGTCATTAATGATTGGAGCTAGACCTGGGGGCGGGGGTGGATTATACAAAAGAAATTAAGAGCTGCTAGTGGTTCATGTGAGGAAACAATGTGAATACAATGTTGAAGCAAATGGAGAATATAATTTAAATATTTAATAAGCTTCTAAGTTTTGCGGTAGAGACTCCAAGAGCTGTAAGTTTTCAAAGAAGATCTCTGCAGAGGTACTGTAATGAAGGAAAATTTCTTGAAAGAAGTGGGTTTTGAAGATGGGCAGGATTTAGATTAAAAGAGATGGAAGAATATCTCAGGAAGGAGGGACCTGGTTATCAGAAGAATAAGCATGACTATTTGGGTGGGCAGTCAGGAGACTGACATGGCTAGAGTGGCAAAGTCACGCAGGGAGGAATGAAAACGTATAGCTAAGGTAGAACCAGGAGAAATGGTAATTTTGAAAAGGTTACAAAGAAGAGAAAATTTTGGAACTTTGGGGATTACATAGAGTAGGAGACTTTGGACAGCTTGAAGGTAAGGCAGAAGCAGTAAAAATTGGAAGGGTCAGATTGTACCTACTCACTTAGATCTTATATCTTCAACAATAAAATCATACCATTGCTGGGTTTTTTCCCTAGCTTGGGAATGCCTTGCTCCTACATGTAGCTAGTTATACACATAACCAATCCAGAGAAATTCCCTTTTTCTAGTTACACACACATCTTTTTTTTTTTTAAGTACATCTTTATTGGAGTATAACTGCTTCACATGAATCCTCCTGAAAATATCAGGACCTAGTACTGAGGTGACAGATTATTCTGTCAACAGCCAAAATCCTCTTGGACTCCTAGTCACCATCTGGTGATTATTTGACTTGACATCAATGGTGATCTGTGCCTCTGATTTCATTTGCAAAAGTCATGCCATGAACAACAACAGTGATAAACATCTTTCTCTGTAATTGTTCATAGTGACTGAGCCTGGAGCCTTTCAGTGGAATTTATAATCCATTTTTTGGAAAGGATAAATTGTTGAAAATGACTTAACCTGATGTGTGGAATAACATTTTCTATACAGCGTGTCACATGTTACCTTTATATTTTTGTCAGGGTTGTTTTGTTGTTGGGGTGTTGATACTTTGAGTAAAAAACACAGAAAAGAATATTGAGTCATATGTCACTCATGTAACTATCTCCCAGAATTAAGGGCTTTTAGTATTGTTGAAACTGTACTGGGTTCTTGTCTTTTGGGGGGGTGAGGTGTTTTAATTAAGAAGTCAATCTCAAAAAAAAAAAAAATTGAGAGAGACTTTAGAAAAGGAGTTCAGAATCCACCAAAACAATTTGCATTTAATCAAAACGCCTAACATTTTGTGTATGATTTTATCCACAGGGTCATACTCTACATAGTCTTAGCTATTCCCACTCTACTCATTCCTTTTCTGTCAAAACATTTAAACATGCTCAGGTCATTTCTAACTTGACAACATAAAAAAGAAAAACTTTCTTTTATATCCCTTTACAGTTGCTCCTGCATTTGAAGCCAGACTTCATGAATGAGCACTTCACTTTTTTTAAAAATTTATTTATTTTATTTATTTATTTTTGGCTGTGTTGGGTCTTCGTTGCCGCGTGCGGGCTTTCTCTAGTTGCGGCGAGCGGGGGCTACTCTTCGTTGCGGTGCGCGGGCTTCTCATTGCAGTGGCTTCTCGTTGCGGAGCACGGGCTCTAGGGCTTGCGGGCTTTAGAGTGCAGGCTCAGTGTGACACATGGCCTCAGTTGCTCCGAGGCATGTGGGATATCCCCGGACTAGGGATTGAACCCACGTCCCCTGCATTGGCAGGCAGATTCTTAACCACTGTGCCACCAGGGAAGTCCTGAGCACTTCACTTTTTATTTCTTTCAGCCCACTGCAGTCTGTGTCATAGATTGTGCATATAGTCTGACATGTACTAAAACTCTTACCAGTACAACCTCTTTGTTGCTTAAATTCAATGGATAGTTTTTGTTCTTGACCATTATACAACTTTAACCAATCCTTAAAATGTTCTCTTCCCATGGCTTCCATTACAGCACATTCTTCTGGTTTTTCTCCTGTCTCAGGCAACTTCTCCATTTTTTTCATATGTTTTTTGAGTGTCTGATAATCACTATACACTGTTTTTGGTATATAGCACTAAAAGACAAAAACCCATGACCTCTTGGTACTTACATTGTAGTCTGGGTTTTCTTCCTTCACTTGTGTTGTTCTTCAGAGTTTTACTTTGCCTTTGAGTTTTTAGTCTATATAGTATCCAGCAATAATATGGGCTTTGGTGACCATTTATTGCTCTAAATCCCCATCATTATCTCTAACCTAGATAATCTGCTCCAGAATCATACTCTGCATATCTCCACATGGATGGCCCTCCTACAGGCTCCTCAGATTGAACTCAAGTTCAATCCCAAACTGAATTCACTTCTCCACAAATTAATTCCTCCATTTTTCCCTATGTCTGAATGGCAATACTCTCCATCCAGGAAACTGAGACATTATTTTTCATTTCTATCCTTTACCTGCTTTGTCCAACGAATGTCCATTCTCTAGTATAGCTCTTAAATATTTCTGTAAACTGTCTCCATCTGCACTCCCGTTGTAGTTAATGCAACCATTTGTTGCCAAGAGTATTACATTAGCTTCAATAAATGTATTTGCCTCCATTCTTGCTACTTCCCTTTAGAATATGGGCTGTCTCTGGCACCTGACAGGGCATAGTGCCCCTAGTAGACACTCAAATACAGGAATACCTCATTTTATTGAGCTTCACAGATAACTGTTTTTTTTTACAAATTGAAGGTTTGTGACAACCTTCATTGAACAAGTCTTATCGACACCATTTTTCCAAGAGCATCTGTTCACTTCTGTGTCACATTTTGGTAATTCTTGCAACATTTCAAACTTTTTCATTATATTTGTCGTGGTGATCTGTAATCAGTGACCTTTGATGTTACTATTGCAAAAAGATTACAGCTTGTTGAAGGCTTAGATGATGGTTAGCGTTTATAAACGCAAAGTATTTTTTAATTAAGGTATGTACATTGTTTTAGAGACAATGCTATTGCACATTAAATAGTATAGTGTAAACGTAAATTTTATATGCACTGGGAAACCCAAAAATTTATGTGATTTGCTGTATTGTAATATTTGCTTTATTGCAGTGGTTCTGGGACTCAACCTGCAATATCTTCGACTTAATGTCTGTATTTGAGTGGATGAATAGCAACCATCACACCATATTCTTTTTGTCTTCCTTCACTCTCTAGACTGTAAACTCTGAGGGTAAAGAGAGTGTCTTGTTTACTGTTATATTCCTACTTCCTAGGGTGTAGTGCCTGTGTGTTGTAAGTGGTCTGTAGCTATTTGGTGACAGAATAAAGGAATGACTTTTTTGTATAAATGTAGATATTGTTACCATCCTCCCTTTTCTTCTCATCATCTCCGTTCATTTATACAATGAAGGAACTGAGGGTAACAGCATAAATCTGTTGTCTATTTTTATATAAAATTAAATCATAAAATTATATATACATGATGACAATCTTTTGTGTACCTTCTTTCAACATGGTGAGATTCATCCAGTAGTATGCTAAAACTGGCTTATACCAGCTCCAGAGAGCTGATTATTAAAATTTCAGGAACTTGGCAAGCCAATTTTTAAACCATTGCTAGCTTGAAATTGGTCATGGGGCAGGTATTTCATCACAGAAATCGACTAACATTACAAATCAGGGCCTTTTATTTGGAGAGCTGGTTTACCAGTACATCACTGGATTCATCCACATTGTTGCATGTAGTTGTAAATTATATATTCTCATTGCATATAGTTTTCTGCTGTGTGAATATGTCATAGCAGTTTATCCATCCTTTTGTATATTGATTGATAGTGTAGTTTTTTGATACATATTTCCCTCATACAGATATGTGGTTGACCCAGCACTATATTTTGAAGACTAATTTTTGTTCACTGCAGTGCAATGTTACCTCTGTCATAAATCAAGTGACTGTGTGTGTGGGTCTGTTTCTAGACTCTTCTGATTTTGATTAGTTTATCTGTTCTTGTACTTATAACACACTGCCTTAATTACTATAGTTTTATCATAGATATTGGTATCTGGTGGTAGTCAGTTCTCCGTTATGTTCTTCAATATTGCCTTGGGTTTTCTTGACCCTTTGTGTTTCCACATGAATTTTATAATAAGCTTTTCAGTTTGGGGAAACACTTACTTTGATTTTAATTGGGATTGCATTGAATTTATAGGTGAGTTTGTGGAGAATTACCATCTTTACAATATTTAATCTTTCAGTTCATGAACATGGTGTGTTTCTCCATTTACTTAGCTTTCATTTCTCTCAGTAAATTTTGTAGTTTTCAAGATCTTTCATGTTTTTCATTAGATTTGTTCCTGGGGCTTTGATGTTTTTTGGTGATATAATAAATTGTAGTTTTTAAAATATTGGGGGCTTTGTTTGTTCCTGGTATATAGTGGATTTTTTCATTTTTGTTTTTATTTTATTTTGTATGTTGACCTTGTATCAAGTGATCTTGCTAAATTCACCTATTCTAATAGATTAGTCTTTTGATTTCTTCATATTTCTCTTGATGTTGAATTCTCTTTTAAATAGCTTCAGCTTTCTTTGGTGTTATGGAAAGAGCTAATGTTATCAGATGTTTAAAGATCATCTGCACTGATCTTTCCTTGTATCTTTGTGGGTCGCTCAAAGCTGCTGAGAAATAGATACATCTTACTTTATACTGCACTGCTAAACTTATTGCTACTTTTGTCTCACATTATGAAAGACCAGATAATGACTAGCAGAAGTAGTTTCTTTGTATTTTTTACCATAATTTCTGTGCCATTCTCTTATATACTCTTAGCATAAACTTGGCATAGAGCTTTTCTTTTACCTCAGTAAAAGATAAAACATCTTAATTATGTAAATGGAACAGTGTTACTCAGAAATATTTACTGTTTTATCTTTAGGAATCCTTTCAAGTCATCCCAAATATGGTTCCATCCCTAAACTTATATGTAAGTATGAACAATACTAGTTCTCTTAGCTTTTCTACCTAAGTAAAATAACTAGCTTTTATCAAATGTTTTGTGTTACTAATAACAGTTATTTGGTTTCCGGACGGGCAGGCCCAGCGGCCATGGCTCACTGGCCCAGCCTCTCCGCGGTATATGGGAACCTCCCAGACCAGGGCACGAACCCATGTCCCCTGCATCGGCAGGCGGACTCTCAACCACTGTGCCACCAGGGAAGCCCCTGGTTATTTGTTTTGACAAATCATTTTTTTTGGTATCAAGCATTCTTTTATTTGTTTTTTTTTTTTTTTTTACATCTTTATTGGAGTATAACAAATCATTTTGTTTAAGCTTTTCATCAAATGGACTACTTGGGCATTTTATTGACAGCATTAAAAATCATGAGCTACTTGAAAGAGGCTTTTTTTTCTCTTTTTATAATGCAATAGAACTATTTTAAATTATTTTGTTAAATAATTATATTTTTATTATATTAAAGGTATAGTAATTTAAATTATATAATTAAAGATATAAAATTTGAAAGTAAGTTCTCTTGGTCTGTGAGGAAAGAAAGTTGTCCAGCTATTCTGGTTAATCAAAATAAAGTGTATTTTAAAATTAAGCATAATTTTTAAAAACCTCTTCTATTTACAATCAGTAAATAAACATAACTTACATTTATAAGCATAGCTTCTTTACATTTTATAATATGGTTGATAGAAGAGATTCTAAATTGCCCTGAAAAAGAGTACCTGAGGCTTTCTATGAATCTTTCCAGGGTAGTCTCTATTAAATAAAGATGCAACAATAGCCATATTTAGGTACACTTCATAATATATTATTTTAAGGCATTTGTTGCACCTGATTTAAAAAATAATCTTATGAAATTAGCTGGGCAAATGGTGTGATTCCCATTTTATAAGGAATGAAATGGCCTAAATCCTTGTGACCAGGCTAGAACTGTATTGTTTTGATTCTTCATTCCATTATACTGTTACCACATTTTTCCTATCTGTATTAATAAAGTAATTAGTAAAGCAGAATTTATCTTACAGCAGCTTTATTTTAACTTATTTTGTGAAAGTGAATTATATCTACCGAATCGTTTTGTGAACTCTGAATGTGATTTAATATGGTACTTTTACCATTATTTCAGGAAATCCCAGTTTTTCCACACCAAAGACATATTTAGAACCATATATTTTTTTAAATTTTTATTTATTTATTTATTTTTGGCTGTGTTGGGTCTTCGTTTTTGTGCGAGGGCTTTCTCTAGTTGCGGCAAGTGGGGCCCACTCTTCATCGTGGTGCACGGGCTTCTCACTATTATGGCCTCTCTTGTTGCGGAGCACAGGCTCCAGACGCGCAGGCTCAGTAGTTGTGGTGCACGGGCCTAGTTGCTCTATGGCATGTGGGATCCTCCCAGACCAGGGCTCGAACCCGTGGCCTCTGCATTGGCAGGCAGATTGTCAACCACTGCACCACCAGGGAAGCCCAAGAACCACATTTTTTAAAATGTTCTTTTAGAAAAGGTTTTTGTCTAAAGAGGCATATTGAGTTACACTTTTTGTTTATTTTTACTAAAAGTTGCTTGCATCATGGGATACTTTGCTGGAAAGCTTTCCTATGTGAAAACTTGCCAAGAGAAGTTCAAGAATCTTGAGAATTCCCCTCTTGGAGAAGCCTTACGATCAGGACAGACACGACGATCTTCACCAACTGGGTAGGCCATTCAGATCTTATTAAAGGTTTTTCATTTTAGATAAAAAATTATAACTAGATATTGCCGTAATTGGGGGCATGAAACATGGCCTAACTGAAGGAACATTTGAAACTTGTCATTTTGCTGCAAGCTAAAGCTAATTTTGTTTTCAAAAGTAGAACAAGATTTGTTTACTTTTAAGTATAGAGTTGCATTCTACTGGGAGTTCATGTCCCAGAATGAGAGATTTTAATTTGTCAAACACGTTTGGTTACTATATTTGACTTTTTTTTTTTTGAATTCCCAAATATTATCAATCCCATCTCTTAACAGATTTCAGTTTTGTAATCCTTCTGTTGTTTACAATTGTAGGGAAATTGTGTAAGTATAGATAAATGAATCTGTCTGTCTTGATAGGTAGGTAAATAAATAATAAGGTAGTTAAGTAGATTTGGTAGATTGTCCTATCATAAATGGCAAGCAGCATAAGTCCCATGAAAGTATTACTTACATCTACTTCAGCAAAATAGTGTTTATATGGACTGCTACCTGTGGAAGTAACTTCCCAATTAATGTGGGAAATGGACATATTTTCTGATCTGAAGTACTTTTTCTTTCCAAGAACTTTAAACACATTACAATGATGTCTAAAGCCTAATAATTAGAAAATTGGATATATATTTTCTCTTCTCTATAGTAAGAGTGTCAATTTTTAAGTTGTTTAAGTGGATCAGAAGATATTTTTAATGTTTTTGTGGCAGAAACAGACTTTACTGTTTTAAATAACTATGTTAAAATTATATGATTCCTTTAGAAAATGACTAGTTCTCATACCTTAACACACTTCTTTAAATAAGGTATAGACATTAACCCGTGTTTTTTATACAGTATGATTTTCTTTTACAGGTACTATTCTCAGAAGCCAAAATATGACTCAAACGTGAGTGGTCATTCATCTTTTGTGACATCCCCAGAAGCAGACAACATAGAAAAAGAGGTGCTTCCTCGTTATGAGCCAATTCCATTCAGTGCTTCTATGAATGAATCTACTCCCACTGGTATTACTGATCATATTGCCCAAGGTAGAAACTTCTCTTGAAATGAATTTCAGCATTTTATGGTCCAACGTATGTATAAACTTTATTTGACGACCTTTTCTGCTGGATATCACCTATATGTTCCACCATCAGCCTAAACTCAGCATGTTTGTTTGCTCTGTTGTTCATTTGAATTCATTCTCCCTTCATTCAACACTTTTTGAGGTCTAATAGGTATCAGGCACTCTGCTAGGTATGGAAATAAAGATGAATAAGACCTAGTTCTTTGCCCTGAGAAACTCTTTGTCTGCTAGAACATACAGAAATATAAGGATAAATTATTAATATGTTCCATTAATTGAAAATACTAACCGTGTTTAGTGAAATAGCAAAGAAGAAATGATAAACTGTGCCACAGAGAGGGTTTAAAAATGTTACACACTTGGTAGTGTGGTCTTAAAGGCCACTTTAGCTTCTTGGTAATATGAGAAAAATAATAATTACCTGCTTTACAGAACTGTTGTCAAGTGAGAAAATCCATGTGAAAGTGCTTTGTGAAGTTTGTGTAAATACTAGTTTTGAAGATCACATAATGTTAAGTGAAACCTTTGGATTAAGGCTTGGATATGAATTACTGACATTTGCTAGCTATTGTAACTCTAGGCAAGTAACTTGTAATTTGTGATCCCTGCCGTTTGTTGATCTCTTGAATGGAGATGATAATACCCTTAAAGAACTTTGGGAGTGAGATGAAATATAGAAATCAGAAGTAATGCCTGGAAAGTAGTAGGCTCTCAACAAATGTTTGCTAGCTTGCTTGCTTTCTTGCTTCCTTCCTTGCTTGCTTTCTTCAGTCTAATTTGCAGTGAAAGATGAATTAAAAACAGAAAATACAAGTTTACAGTTCCTTACCTAAAATCCTAAAATCCAAAATGCTTTTTAAAAAAACAGGTTTTTAAATAATTAAATTAGTGATAAAAATCTGACCTGAACTCATTTTAAGCCCTGACCTAAACTGTTATAACTCTATTGATAATGTTTATCTTAGTACAATTTTTTTCTAGATTTTGTTGTAGAAATACTGTGTTTGCTTATTCATTGCTACTTCAGTGGACATTAAGTAATGAGGGATATATATGGTAATGTTTTTCTAAAATCTGAGAAACTCTGAATTTTGAAGTATTTCTGACTCTGAGGGTTTGGAGAAGGAATTGTCGACCTCATAGAGTATTTGAAAACGTGTGCTTTGAAATAAGTACAATCAGCCAGTAACTATGGGGAATAAACAAGGTTAAAGGAACATTTGGGTCTTCGTTTCTTTTGTTGAAGACAGGAGAGATTTGATTCTATATGTAGGTTAAAAGGAGGGAGGGGATATAGTGGAAAGAGAGGCATTGGTTATAGGTCAAGTAAGGTTCCAAATGATGTGGGAAGCGTTCTAGGTAGGTCAGGGTATAAAGTAGCCATTAGCTATATGAGGCTGTTTAATTAAAATTAAATCAAATTGAAAATTCATCAGTTCCTCAGTTGCTTTGGCAGCATTTCAATTGCTCAGTAGCCGTATGTGCTAATGGCTACTGTGTTGGACTGTGCAGATATAGAATATTCTCATCATCATAGAAAATTGTATTGGACAGTGCTGCTTTTAGAGCAAGAGTCCAGGTTGGTGAGCCGGGTATTAACTGAAGAGACAGGAGAGAATGGAAGTTAAGATAATTAAAGAGATTCTTAAGTGGATGAAAGTTGTTGATAGTCTCTTAATCCTCAACTAACTTTTTTTTTTTCCTGAATGGTTGGAAACAAAGACATCTGATTATTCAGAAAGGGAAGGAGGTAGGCAGCTTAGGAAGAATGGTTAAAGACATTATTTTATCTCCAGAGTCAGCTCTCCTTGTCCCTCACTGCATCTCCCGTTTCCCCAGTCTCCCAAGTTCAAATCCATTCTACTTCTATTCTAGCCACGCACCAACTCTTTCCTTGCTATGTCTTGCATCCTTCCTTGCATTTGCATTAGAAAATTACGTTCCACATTACATAATTTCTTTGTCAAATGAAAACAGACAAAAAGGCCTTTGGTATCTGCCCACAGACTACAGCAAGGCCCAAATTCTAATATATTTTAAGTCCTCCACTGCAGCCATCCATCCATCCATGCTCTGCTACTCTGACCCCCCTTGTTTAACTCAAGATTGCCACTCTTAGTTCCCCACATGGGCCCACAGTGGCCTCCTTTGCTTTGTCCCAGCTGCAGTCCTCCCTTAACCAGGACATCCTCGTTTTTTGTTTGTCCTGTTTGTCCTCTGCTTTCTCTTACCAGGAATTGAAAGAGTTATTAATCTTTCAAAGCAGAAAGCATTCTTTCATAGTTGCTATGAGACTTACTGTAGGTAGTGTGTTACAGTTAGATTTAAATCAACACTTTTTTACATTTTCCTGTTCCTTCCAGCTCTTTACAATAAATCATGCTCCCTACACAATGCAAGATATTTTCATTTGGCTTTTATAAGTGGAAAAAATTCTCCCTAATCTTCTATCTAATTTATGTTTTCATTATTTGTCACAGAATTTCAGAACAATGAAATATTTTTCTTTTTGGTAAGGAAAAGTATTAGACCTGGAAGGAACTTTATTGATAGATCATCTAGTTCAAACTTCCATATTTCACAATTGAGAAAACCAAGACTCAAAGAAGTTTAGTGATTTGCCCAAGGACGCAGGCTAAATGTCGGCAGAGTGGGAATTAGAACTTAGAATTCCTCACTACTAATCTAGTATATACTATTCCCTTCAGAATTTAAAAAATATCACATATGGTGAAGGGAAATGAGTTAAATAATTACTTATTACTAATGAAATGCAAAGTGCTTTTAAACCTGGTATACAGTTTTAATACTTTTCTTTTTTAGCAAGAAAAATACGGTTTTCAACCATGCCATATAAGAACTAATTAGAAATTTAAATCCTCTGTGCTTTGTATCAGTGCAAGTACATTTTGTAGTAAAAGATTGTAGTTGAATGCATTCAGTGTATAGTTATGTTGCTTTGAAAACTGTGATTATTCACTGGGATCTTACCATTGAGTTGCACAATAGTACCACTTACAAAAAATTCATATGGTTATATTATTAGAATTATAGGCACAATTTCTGTCTCATTAAAAACCTCTGAAAAATATTACTTTTGGAGTGGTCTGTTAAGATTTTGTAAGTTAAGTAGTTCACTGAATGTTATGTTAGCATTAGTTAATTTCTTTAAAAATGTTTATATGGCCTTCCTTGCTAACTGTCTATTTTATAAACTATGTTCAATATTTGGTCCTGTCAACCAGTATTAAGAATAACCATTTCCTTATTTTTATATCAGTGTTTGGCTCTTTGATAATACATAATCATACTTTGATTTTCTTTGGGAGAGAGAAAGAATAAATGCTGGTTCTCCAGGTAAAAGTTGCCACTTTTTTCTGCCTCAGTATTGCATCCATTAGACCTGAATATGAAAATGATGTATACTCTGATTAAAGGCTATGTAATATTTTCAATAGCTATTTTCAAGTGTTTTTATTTAAATATAAAGAGGGTAAGGTAAATATCTTTTTAATAACTGGAGTTGTTTGTATATATGGACTCTGGATACAGGAACATTTAACTATGGAAATATTACTAAATAAAATCTATACTATGTCAAGTTTTGTTCAGTTGTCACTAGTAGAAAGTATTTCTCTTTACTTTTATAAGCTGTATGAATAACTTCCCAGTTTAGAACACTGACATTTTAATGAGTGAATTGTGCTGGTTTATATTATATCCATTCTTCTTCTGGCCATGGTTAGTTTTAAATTTTTTTTTATATTTTAAATTTTAGAAATAACAGCTTCAAAGTATAAGAGGAAGTAGATTTCAGTTTTATAATTACCTTGGGGAAAATACAGTACCTTTGGAATGCTGGTAATAATTTGATCCTTTGTTTTACTTTATTTTTTTTGTAGGTAAGGAGCATATTTGTAAAATTTAGCTGCTTTTGGATTTATTCACATCCTTTTATCACCATTTATTAACTGTTTGTTGTTTTAGGACCTGATCCCTACATTGAAGAAAGTCCTAAAAGAAAAAATATAACATATGAGGAATTAAGGAATAAGAACAGAGAGTCATATGAAGTTACTTTAACACATAAGACTGACCCCTCAGTCAGGCCTATGCAGGAAAGAATGCCAAAAAAAGAAGGTATGATAGTCTAGTCTGAATCACTTTACGCTTTAGGATTGGAAACTGCAGCATTAGTTAAAAACTTTAATTATACTAACGTGTGATTTAATGCCTCAAGCAATTAACCAAAATAACATTTTTTTTAGAGAATAGCTACTTACCAGTTATTAGGTCTTCCTTTTTTCAAGTGTTCCAAAGGCCATTTTGTGTTAGAAAATAATGAAGTCCAAATAGTAGTATAACTTAAGACGGTAAGACTAGTTTTGTAATACAGTGTAGAAATTATACAAACATTTGACTATTTTCCCTTATGAGAAGCCACCCTGGGAACTGATATCATTTTTCAAATGATGCATCTATTGCATAAAACCAGACCTGGTGACCTAGTGGCTGTAATGCCACTTGTGGCAGAACCACAGAGTCCTGATTGAGTAATAAAATGATTTTCTTATATAATACCTGTGAAGTCAAGATAGAGTTATATGCCTTACAAACCAGCTTTTAGGGCATTTCCAAAAAATGAGTTTGACTTTTTTTAACAGTACTTTTACTCTATAATTAATTAATATATACAGATTTTTTAAATGACAGTTTCTTTTAAGTCCTTTTTGAACAGCTGTGCATTACCCAAAGTAAATTTTCTGATACCAAAAATTTACCGCTAACAGAAGAGGTCATTTTGAATAGGGGTTTGAAGCTGTTTCAATATAGAATTTTATGATGTCTTTCTTGAGGAATTTTAGAAGATGTGTCATTGTTTAAAGGTTTTCTATTTACTACTTTAAAAATCAAAGGAGAGAAAAGGTCCCTGGTACCTTCTTGAGAGTCAGTATGCCACAGAGGATGCAAAAATAAATTAAAATCCTTAGTATTTTTTATTATGATCGTTCCTTTAGAGCCAGTTTTATTTCTAATTGTTAGTAGTTGTTTCATTTAGAAATCTGTTTTATAACAGTGATCCACCTCTGTCATGTTGTTGTTTTTTACACCTTTAAAATAGATTTGTAATCAATAATATTTGTTAATGTTTGTCATAAAAAATTTAACGTAGGGCTTCCCTGGTGGTGCAGTGGTTGAGAGTCCGCCTGCCGATGCAGGGGACACGGGTTCGTGCCCCAGTCCGGGAAGATCCCACATGCCGCAGAGCGGCTGGGCCTGTGAGCCATGGCTGCTGGGCCTGCGCATCCGGAGCCTGTGCTCCGCAGTGGGAGAGGCCACAACAGTGAGGCCTGTGTACCGCAAAAAAAAAAAAAATAATGTAAACCTTATGCATTCAGTGGTCATTACTCTGTAATATGTAAAGACTTACCAGTACTCTGTTCTGCTAATTAATTTGAGGATTTAGACTGTAAGCTCCATGAGGGCAGGCAGTTAATTTTCTCATTTTTGTAACCATTTCTACTGTATGTCAAGACTAAGAAAAGGGAATATTGTAGATGTGTGGCATTTGTTGAATTTGGACATTTGTGGTTTTGGTTGTGAACAGTCTTAAAGTTCTGTTCTGTGACACAGTAAAGTGAAAGAATTTTTTTCTTTGTAAAAAGAAAGTTGATTTTTTTTTTTTGGCACTTTATATAATTTAAAGAAAAAACAGTTATGAAACACTGTGATTTTCTAGGATGTTCTGTTTTAGAATCTAGACAGAAATTTGACAGTACAATGTAGATTCACTATGTCAGAAAGTGTCACTTAAAAGTTTTCAGTTTATGTGGATTATATTTATTGGTATTTACCTAATTAGAAATTATGGCAGAAATTTTAAATACCTAAGCACATTTCAATTAGCTGTCAGAGCAGTGATGTCACTACACATCATGTAGCTTCATGAGAATTCTGCCAGAAGCTCTGCCTTATACACATGAGGGAAGGAAAGCAAGGGGAAAAGGCAGAATATGAGGGGAAAGTTTATATAACGTCTTGGTATAATAACGAAATACTTTTGACTTCATAGACTTACTGAAAGAGTCTTGGGGAAGGGGTCCCTAGTTATATTTTGATAACTGCTTCTTTACATTGTTATGAATACTTCTGAAGAGGTATAATTCACAGGTGAAGGCTGTGTAGAAGAGAGGCTAAAAGTAAAAGAGTAGAAAAGACAGAAAAACATGTTTGAAAATATAATTTCTTATAAAATGCAAGAATATTGGAGAGCATTTCCTTCTTGTACTGGTATTTCAGCTCCTGGGAGAGATTAAATTAATCAAATCTGACCATTTCTATTACTATATTTTTGTGAAGAACAACATTCAAACGTTTATCATTGCTGTTACTTTTCATTTGCTGGTAACTTTTTTGTATGTGCTATAATGCATACCACACTCACTTAGGCGGTAAAGTTGTAAAGGTGCCCAGGCTTTGGACCTAAACATAACTGTGTCCAAACTTCGGTTCTACCTGTTTGATTAAGCTTGTACCTTGGGCAAGTTACTAATCTGTTTTCCTTAGAATGGGGATTGTGTTTTCTTTATAAGGTTGTTATGCAGATTTAATACTTATGTAAAGGTCTTGATACAGTGCATTAGAATTTATGTCTAACCTCCAGTTCACAAAAGTCTAGCCAGCCCCCTTTTATAATTACAGTTTGACTCTCATGTGCATTTATTCAAATCAGAGAGAAACATAACTTTAAATCATAATAATAGCAAACATAAAATAGTGCCTTTTACTTATTACTATTTGGAATCATCAATTATTTGTGCTTTTTTCCTAGTCAAAGTAAACAAATATGGAGATACTTGGGATGAGTGAAAAATTGCATCATTGGACCTACTGAAGGAGTTTCAATGTCCAGCTTCATCTAGGTGGTCAGAACATCTGCATGCTTTGAGCTCAGCAGCAGTCTTCATAAACACATTTAAAACTAGAACCTGGGTTTTTGTGGTTTGGCTTATGAAGGTGATGTCTTAAAAACTTACATTTTAATGTTCATATTGTGTGAATATATTCATTTGGGGGAACTCTTTGAATGATGGTAGTATACCATGATTGTACCCAGTTTGTGAAATTGTATTAACAGGACAAGGATGCTCTGTTATAAAACTATCCCGAGAGTGTAATGCTCTCGAATCACTGTATCTGGAAATAAATGAAATCTGCATGTTAAATTGTGGGGGGGGAGCAAACATAATTTTAAGTGTTAAACTTTACATCAGAAATTATTAAAAAGCCTTACTCCAGTGTTTGCTGTATTCTCTTTATGGTAAATAAAATATAAAGGAACATGCATCTTCATTGCTTTTATGGTTTTATTGTTTGCAGTCTTATTTAAGTACAATTATAAGTAAATGGTGTTTTGTAGGGATAGGAAATAGTCATCTGAATATTTAATGATGATATGATGAATGTGACTCAGGTAAATAAAGCAGAATACAGTGAATAGCTCAACGCCTTAAAAAAGCAATGTTTGAAAAATTTGCAAATTCCAGGGGAATAAAAATTTGGTATACTTTCTTCATTATTAACCTAACATTTCTGGTTCAGGTGAATGGAAGATGAAATTATGGTCTCGTCTAAATTATACTTACTCGTATTACATTTCTACCAGAAACAAAGTGTTTCAGTTAGTTACTGCTGCAAATCATCCCCAAACTTTGTGGCCTAAAACAACAATCATTTATTTTCTCCGTTTTTCTGTGCATCAGGAATTAAGGAAGGATTCAGCTGAGTGATTTCGCGCTGGGTCTCTTAGGTTTGCAGTCAGATGCTGGATGGAGTGGAAACAGCAGGGAGCTAGGCTGGGGCTGGCCAGGGCTTTTAGTTTCAGGACCTCGTTGTGTCTCTCCTTGGGTGAGTGTGGGCTCCGTGCTCAGGGCCATTAGACTGTTGACATGACCACTTAGGGCTCTAATGTGAGTCCAGCAAGCATGTCAAAAGCTGTTGCCTGTGGTTTATGACCGTCCCTCAGAAGTCACGTGGTATCATTTTCTCATAAGCCTGTCAGTGGGTGGGAGCGTAGACTCCCCACCTAGTCACATTTTTAAAAGAACACATGGGATGGAAGATGCTGAGCTATCAGTCCCCCATGTGACCACAGTAATTCATACCATTCCCACGTGCAAAATAAACTCATACTTTTCCCAGGTCCTCCATTATGACAGCTCAACGTCTAGGAGCTCATCATCTAATCAGGTCCAGGTATAGATGAGGTACTTGGGTAAAGATCCTTTAGTACCATTCCTCTCAGTCTGAAGACTTATGAACTTAGAAATAATCTTTCCTCTTTGCCCCAAATTCCTATTAGGAATAACATCGCTTCTCTAGACTTTCCCATTTTAAAAGGAGGGTGGGGAGAATGAGAGGCATACACCCACCAGTCAGTTGTCTATTAACAGTTAAGTTTATTAACTTGTTGCTTTGACTAGGATTTAGGCATAACCCCCAGGGTTTATTCTCCATGGCTCTTTGTCCTGTCCTGAGTCATCCTTTCCCACAAATCACATGTTTGCCACTGAGTAGTGTTCTCAGCCTGCCCCCTGCCCATAGGAATTAGAGATCCCATGGTCTCTTTCTACTATCCCTATCTAAGCTGATAGAAGTTTTTAAACCTATGGAGTTGTTACATCCATTCAGTTACACAAAAGCCCTCCATAAATCTATTGGAAACAAACAGTCTCTTCTTTGTTGGACTCCCTGTGAGGCTAATGAACAACATCCCTAAGATTCCTGGAAGCCTTGGGCAGGGTCTACAAAGTCAGGCCTTCAAGACTTGTAAAGGCCATTTGCGTCTGAAATGTTCTGAGGCACTGTCATCTTTCTCAGGTCTGAAACAAATCTTAGGGCCCGGCTCTGGATTCGGTATTTGCCTGAAAGCCATTTCTGAATATGAGAACCCTTTCCTGGCTTAAAAGACTTCTGAGGCTTTATATTTTCTCCAAATCACATTTGAGAATGGAGTAATTTGTTCCTTATGGTATGTTTCTCCTCTCTCATTTTACTTTAGACAGCTAGAAAAAGCCAGGTGGTACCCTCAGCACTGCCCCGAAATCATAGCTGGATCAAGTTTATAAGGTACATTTTTTATTTTCCATTTTACCACAGGTGAAGTTTTGCTGAACTCTACTGCACAATCAAGGTCTCTTCTAGCTTCCAATAATGTTTTCCTTTCTTTCCTCTAATCCCTCCTTGACATCCTCCTTGGAAGCTCTTCAGGCTTCTTTAACACCCTCATCCAGGCCTTTCAGGTTTTCACTAACAACCTTCTCAGGGTCCTGCCAGTATCCACCTGCCACTTGTTTCCCAAACCAATGCCACATGTTTTAGGTTTTTGTTATGGCAACTCCCCACTTCCAGCCACCCAGTTTCTGTATTAGAGTTTGATAGAAAAGCAGAGTTGCTCTTGAATGATAAAGAGCAAGGGATTTATTACAGAGAGATTTTAGTCAACTGTGGAACTGATGGATCAGTCCACAGGCTATTGCCTCTGCAACTAGTATCAGGCATGTTCTTAATGGTCATGATAAAGACCTAAGTGGAAACAGAGGTCTCTTTAGGCCTAAATTTGGAACTGGCACACCTTTCTGCCTCATTTTGCCTAAAGCAAGTCATATGGACAAGCCCAAGGCCAAGAGATAGGTAAGTGTGCCCCACTCACAGTAGGAAAGAAATGCAAAGTTACACGACAAAAACCATGCATATAAGGAGAGGTAAAGAATTGGGCCAGTAATACAATCTACAAGGGCAACAGAAGTAACAAATGCTGCCCCTAAATTCTAAAGGCATTTAGCTTGTATCTATCTCACACAGACATTGCATTACATTACATTGTATTATATCTATTTATTTACATATCTTACCTCCAGCACTTACCTCTTTGAAAGCAGGAACTATCTTATGTATGTATGTATGTATCCCTATTTCTTCTAACACGTTGCCTTGCGTATTGTAGGTCCTGAAAAATATTTGTGGAATTATTGAATGAAGCCATTTCTGGGCTTCCAAATCATAAGGTCTTTGGTGACAGCCCTGATTCTCAAAACCTTATTCAGGGAGCTTCCTTTTTGATATGTTTCCCCACCATCGTTAACTTCTACCTCCCGGGTTCCTCCTCTTTTGTCACCTTCCCATTTCCACCCTCATTCTTGCCCCACCCACATCTAGAGATGAGAGAATCTCTCTAATAAATCAAACGACTGAGGTTTATATTTTGTCATAAATTCTTCAAGACAGTCCTTCAGGCAACAAAGATTGTTTGCACACTTAACCATGAACACTATACATTAAGAAACCAAAGGGCTAAACAATAGTTTTCAGTGCAGGTGACACAATACTCAACTGTTGAATCACAAATCTTGGACTGAAAGTACAGATAGTTGGGCCTGAAAATACCATCAAGAAATCGAAAAGTGGTAAATGTATAATGTTATACTAAAGTTCAGAACAACCAGATGCATAAGCATGAAAGAGGGGGAACTGACTTAAGGGAGGTCATGTGAAAAAGCCTAGCAGGGGCCAAAAGTGTGACACAATTGCACATATTTGGACTACAGCAGTAGCAGTCATCATAGCTAATATCCATTTGTTAACCAAATTAGGTTGTATGGACTGCACTTGGGCCCTAGCCCAGCCCAGGCCCCTGCCTCAGTGGGGAAGGTTCTTTTTCTGTTGGGGTTCATGCAGCCAAAAATGAGGTCGAAGCTGAGATCAAAGCTTTATTCAATGGCCAGAGAATAGAGACTTGGGAACGTAGGTCATAAATCAACTTCTTACCCAGGGGACGATTGAGGTAAGATTTTAAGGGCAAGGTTAATGAGGGGAGGCATATGCAGTGCTTTTCTGGAAATAGGCAGGGTCTTCCTGGAACTGGGGCGCCACCTCTTTTCTACCCCCGTGTGGTCCTTTGGCATCTGTGTCAGAAGCAGTTGGAACCATCATGGCGTGGACAGGCGGAGATCTTACTCAGCCTGATTGGTGGTGAGGTAATCGGGAGTCCACATCATCAACCTTCTGCTTCCAACCCATCTGGGGTCTACGTGCTTGTGGTCAGCATGCAGTTAACTCCTTCCACCTGGTGGGGTCTTAGTATCTGCAAAACAGCTCAAAGGACGTGGCTCAGAATACTGTCTACAGCCCTTGAGGAGGAACTAAAGGTCCTTGACTTTAATGGTACAACTATTATTTTGTCTTGCTTGACCATTTTCCTTTGTTTCTGCATTTTCTCACTTCTCTGATTAAATTTATTCTTTGTAACTCAGGGAAGGCCTAAGAGGCTAAAGTTTTTCTACAAACAAGAGGCAGGTGGAGGACATGAAGAAGTCTTTCCTGGGAAGGCCCCATAGAGTCCTGCTCGGTTACACATGGAACGGTTACTCTGAGCCATGCACTGTTCCAAGCACTTTATAGGTATTAGCTCGTTTACTTCTCATGCACAACCTGTCAGGTAAGTCTATTTCCGTTTTATGGATGAGGAAATTGAGGCCCAGGGCAGATAAATAACTGACTCAATGTCAGGTGGCCAGTAAGTAGTGGAGCCTGAATTTGAGCACAGGGCTGGACACAGAACCACTCTTGTTATCAGTTCAGCTGCCTGAAACAATAAGCCTGTTTAATCCTGCTCTCTGAACTGGTCAGTCCATTTCTGGGGTGTTGCTGTGTGTGAGGACACCACAAACCAAAGGGTGTCCCAAGACCAGGATGTGATAGGGCTGGAAACTCACTCCAGTGGTTGAAAAAAGTGGGGCTCTTTAGCCAGAATTCTGAAAGAAACATGCCTTGCAATATTTAAAAGCTATTATGTGAAAGAAGACTAAGAATTCTGTTTTGTAGTTACAGGGAAATTACAGGTTTAGGTTGACAGACATTTACAAAGTGCCTATATCTGGCCATGAACGCTCCTGGGGCTGAAGAGTGAGAGATAAGTTTAAAAAAAAAAAAAGATATACTTCCTGTCCTGGAGGAGCTCCCAGTCCAGATGGGGAGGGAGGGAACCCTGGGCTCCCCCAGACCTTTCTGAAGAGCTTAGCTTCTGGGCAGTGTACTGGGTTGCACGTGAAGCAGCAGGGGGCCTTCCCCTGGAAGTACACATGTAGGTCCCGAAACTCACCTGCCCAGACAACAAAGGCGATTTCCACAGAGGTTGGGTTGGCTCTCAAGCCACAAACTGGTGATGAGAATATAAGCTCCAGGGAGATGGAATTTTGCTGGTTGTGTTCACTGTTACATTCCCAGGACCTAGGACAGGGCCTGGCACAGAGTGGGCACTCAATTGTTGAACATTTAAACCAGGACATTTCACACAAAAACCTGCACTTGTTTGTTTTGAAAAATTGGAAGATTTGACAACAGTGGGCCCAGGTATTGGTGTGTGTGGAAGTGAGGGATACACTGGTGTTTAATATGCCATCGGTACAGCTTCACTCAGTTACACTGTCTGGTCCTGGACTTTGTAGCCTCTGGGTTAATCACTGAAATCTCTACCAACTTTAAATGTCTATGAAATCAAATTCTGTAGTTGAAATTTGGGTGCAGAGTTCCACAGTGGAAAATTTTTCTGTTGATTAACAAATTGCATTATTTGAATATCAAGAAAATTACCTACAATGACATTTTCATTACTTAAGTCATTCAATATAAATATTATTACTGTCATAATGTTAACAGAAAATAGAAAAATTATTCTGACAGCATGGGAAGAGAATGTCTTTGCTTAAATGAGGGTTTTAAAAATATATTAGCATAGTAAGAGGGAAGAGATATGGGAACATATGTATAACTGATTCACTTTGTTATAAAGCAGAAACTAACACACCATTGTAAAGCAATTATACTCCAATAAAGGTGTAAAAATATATATATATATATTAACATCATATACATTACATCATTATATATAGTTACACATAGATAATATATAACATATATTGGAAATTCTGATCTATTTTGGTAAATGAATCAGACATAAAAGGATTTTGCTACTATTTTTTTAAATTGTGAACTGTGTATTTCATGCAGAATATAGTATAACTCCAGCAATAACTTTTGAACTCCAGGATCACAGAGAAGCAAAATTTAGAAACAAATGGTCACCTTAGCTAACAGTGGGGGGAACGTTTGAGCAATGTCTCAGAATTTAAAATATCTTGACAGAATCCTTTCTAGTCATCCGTTCATATGGAACCCAAGACAGAAACACACTTCTGGCATCACTGGAGTGTCACATGGAATTAAAATAAACCACTTCGATGTTGTTTTCTGGTTGGATAAGGATCATCCTTACTCTTATTAGTGCCATTCTCCACTGTTGAGAACATTCTACAATGTTGTCTAGGTAAAGTACAAATGCAGGACAAGGCTTATTTTAGATATCGAGTTTGTCTCTTCTTGTAGGTACATCCAGGGATAAAGTAGCCAAATGTTACACTTTAAATTCCATTAACCAAATGTAAAATAATAGAATATTTTCCATTTTCTTCATTCTTGAACATCAGTCCAACAAGGAATAAGGAGTTTTGCCAGTGAAGTTGGTTAGACATCCAACGTTTACCATGGAGTCTCAGAAGTTCTTTCTTTTATGCAAGTTTATCTACAATTTTTCTTGTTCTTTGCCAAGGTTTTTTTTTTTTGTTTATCATGGAAGTACTGCTTTTATAAACTTATGACCACCTTGGGGATGGGTGCTGGTAACTGCTAAATGCTAACAGACAAATAGATGCTGCTCCTTTAACATGTCTTCCTGGAAAAACAGACATTCTCCCTCAGATACCTGCTTCCTAATATATACAACAGATAATGCAGCAAAATATTCAAGACTTCTTGGGTGACCTTCCAGGTTTTTTTCCTTGACTGATTTTCTTTCACACTATGATCACTGCGATAAACTGCTTTAATAAAAACTTATCCATTTAGGAAAATCAGAGAGCCCAAACCATAAACCCAATTGGAGTCAGAATGACTGTGAAGATGTCAGCAGTTAAAAACAATGTTCCCTTTTAACAATAATAGATTCATCTTTCCCCACTACCCCAAGAAGGGTTTTAACACTGACTTGCTGTGCTTATCAATGTGAAAATGTTCTGATCCCTGGGAAATCATCTTCTGGAACGCAGGAAATAAAAGTGCCCAATTCTGAATGTCTGCAATAGCTGAGATAACACAGAGTCGCCAATTGCTAGTCGTTGGAGCCAGAAGTTAAACTGCATCCAAGAAGCTAGGATATTGGCTCTGCGTTCTGCTTTACAGAAATAGAACTTTATCGACGGGAAAACACCAGGATATGTAACATAAAAAGAGACTTGATCAAAATTACTCCATTTCATACACATAATGTTCATGTAAAAATAAAAACTTCCAGGGCTTCCCTGGTGGCGCAGTGGTTGAGAGTCCGCCTGCCGATGCAGGGGACACGGGTTCGTGCCCCGGTGTGGGAGGATCCCACATGCCGCGGAGCGGCTGGGCCCGTGAGCCATGGCCACTGAGCCTGCGCGTCCGGAGCCTGTTGCTCCGCAACGGGAGAGGCCACAACAGTGAGAGGCCCGCGTACCGCAAAAAAAAATAAAAAAAAAATAAAAAAAATAAAAAATAAAAAAAAATAAAAATAAAAACTTCCAAATATTTTTGATACAGAAAATAAAATATATATCAAGTATTAACTTTCAATGAGGTTTCCCTTTTTACCTCCTTGGTACAGGTTTCAAGATGTAAGTAAAACGCAAACGAGTACACACACACCCCCAGTATATAAATGGTGACACATATATAAAGTATTTTCCTGAGAAAATGCAAAGATGCAAGAGAAGTTTTCATGTAGGGCTCAGACAATCTGTCATAAAGACAAAAGGTCCCCAGTGGAAGAGTTTGTTTTCATGCAAAAAACCCGGCAGGAGAAGAGGAATGCAACTCTTGGGGTTGGATTGGCAGCCTGTGAGCTCCTTTAAAGCCCCGAAGTTTATCATTCTCTGAATTAATTCTTCCAGTGAGTCCTCCCAGAATTACGTAAACTGTTCCTGAGGAACTTTTGGAAAGTTGTGTTTATTCTTTTAGGCCACCAGCAGAATACAAAAGAACGCAGTTCTTGAGAGCTGACCATGAGCATATATCCATTAGCTAAGCAAGGAACCTAAAATAATGGGCTTTTCTAAAACTTCACCATACCGAGGAGACATAAAGTCACCGAGGTCATCAAAAGGACAGTTGAGGGGGCTTCCCTGGCGGCGCAGTGGTTGAGAATCTGCCTGCTAATGCAGGGGACACGGGTTCGAGCCCTGGTCTGGGAAGATCCCACATGCTCCCCCCCCCCCCCCCCGCCACTTGCCACAACTAGAGAAAGCCCTCGCACAGAAATGAAGACCCAACACAGCCAAAAAAAAGGACAGTTGATTCATATTGTGACTCTTTAAAATGAAACATTTTTCATTAAAAAATCTTGGCCCCTACATTTTAGAAAGCACTTCCCATAGTCACAGTCTTTCTTGCCCTGTATTTCTACCTCCACACATACACACTGGGGCATGATTCCCAAGCTCCTCAACATTCATTCCTATCCTCCATCAGGGATCTTAAAACTCTGAACAAAAGCAGAGTGAAAGAATGGATGGGGTGAATCAGAGAAGACTCTAAATTCTTTTATTTAGCTGTAAGCAAGTAAGAGTGCAACAGAATTTCTTTTGGTGTATGAATGCTCCCAACATGTTCTTAAACAACAGAAAAACATGGAATGCCCAATTCAATGGAGAATCAACCGGCGAAAGCATTTCAATAGAGTGAGAGAATCACAATGTTTCTGTTCTACTATAAGTAAATTATTTTAAAGTACATTTGACATTTTAAAGGTGTACAAATTCAGATGTTTTTAGAAACTTGAAAACCCACACAGTGTTTAGGAAGTCGAAGGCTGTGAACTTCCCTCCTTATTTAACCCATGCTTTGTTTTGCATTCCTCACAGGTAAGTAGGCAGTGCCTAAAACAGAAGCAAAAATGTTGGTTTGTACTTTGACACTGGAAGCTCTAGTCTGAACACAATATTATTTAGAGATTTTTTTTTAAGTTTTAATTGATGTATAGCTAATTTACAATGTTGTGTTAGTTTCTGGTGTACAGTGGAGTGATTCAGTTATATGCATACATACGTTTATATATATTCTTTTTCATATTCTTTTCCATTATGGTTTATTACAGGCTATTGAATATAGTTCCCTGTGCTATACAGTAAGACCTTGTTGTTTATCTATTTTATATATAGTAGTGTGTATCTGTGAATCCCAAACTCCCAATTTATCCCCGCCCCCTTTCCCCTTTGGTAACCATAAATTTGTTTTCTATGTCTGTGAGTCTGTTTCTGTTTTGTAAATAAGTTCATTTGTATCATATTTTAGATTATTTAGAGGTATTTTCTATGCTAAAGTTCTCAAGCCTAATTTTTTTCAGGAATTATCAGAGCTGTGTCTTGGTTTCAGACTCCCCGAATTTCTCCACAAAAAGGCCATTAACGATTTTCCTGCCCAATGTTGTTTTCACCATGTTGTGCTGCATCTCAAACAGAATCCACTGTGACAAGTAAGGGCTCTTTAGAGAAATGTGTCCCCAACGCTAGTCTTATAATACCGTGGTAGAAATAGCTATTATTTACTGAGCTCTCACTGAGTGTCATGAACAATCATTTCTATTCCTTACACCATCCCATGAAAAAAATTCTGATCACCATATTATACAAATGAGAAAACTGAAGATTTGAGAGTTTAAGAAACTTGTCCGAGGTCACGCAGCTTAGTAAGTTAGCAGTTAGAACCCCCTTTGATCCCAGCGACTCTTAACAGCAGAGGTAATGCCACTTACTCCAGAGTCCTACTGCTTGTATCCCCTAATGAGAATCATGATTTATATTAACATAGTAAAGGCTCTGAGAAGTCCTGCAGTCAAGAGCCCTGGTTAAATTTGCGTAACCCCGTGACGGTAGAAGCTGTGTCTGCTGATCAAGGCATTCTTTAGAGACTTGTACAATGCTTTGAACATAGTAGGTACTTACTAAATGTTTGGTGAGCAAATGAAATAGGTAACCCAGATAAATCATAATTATTATTGAAGTTAAATAGCAACAACTCAAACTCTGAGGTTTTTTTCAACATATGAATGTTAAAAACTATTTTAATATTGTAAATGGTGAATGATCTTTCATTTACTTTTTAATAATTATCTTTATTATAATCCCTTAATCAAACAGAGTACAGGGCTTCCCTGGAGGCGCAGTGGTTAAGAATCCACCTGCCAATGCAGGGGACACAGGTTTGAGCCCTGGTCCGGGAAGATCCCACATGCCACGGAGCAACTAAGCCCGTGTGCCACAACTACTGAGCCCATGTGCCACAACTACTGAGCCTGTGCTCTACAGCCCACGAGCCACAACTACTGAGCCTGTGTGCCTAGAGCCCGTGCTCCGCAAAAAGAGAAGCTACCGCAATGAGAAGACCACGCACTGCAACGAAGAGTAGCCTCCGCCCGCCGCAACTAGAGAAAGCCCGTGCGCAGCAACAAAGACCCAACGCAGCCAAAAATAAATAAATATATTTATTTTAAAAACTCCAGAAAAGCAGAGTACAAACCTGTTATGCCCTGGACCAAAACCAGCCCCACGCAGCTGACCTTCAAAGGAATGGAATTTACTCTGGCATACTCTTATGTATGATGCCTTTCCAAGGCCAAATCCCAAGATACCAGCAACTGTAAGAGCAGGTTAGGAAAGATAAATAATTTAAAGGTTTGGAATCTTCTCCATTAATGGACTTCTAGAACTTTATTAACAGCAGTAATTCTTATATCAAAAGTACCCTGATGAATCAATGAACAAAATCTCTGGGAATGAAGTTCCCTATTAAAGAGCAGGATTGGGAACTGGAGACTTTTGATCTCCTCAGTTTTGAACTGGAGGTAGAAGGGCCGGGATAGAGCAAGCAAGGGTGATGTCCAGACAGGGGCAGCCAGAGGGAAGCGCAACTGGCAAACAAATCTCTGAAGCCATGGGGAGGGAGAGATGGGACTTGGGTTGTGGCTCTAGGTAGCCTCCAAATCACTGGGTAGGAGAGCCCCTTAATTTTCTTTATGGATCGGAGTATGGGGAGCTGCAGTCCATCTTGCGTGTCAGGGAGGAAGGTCACGAGGCAGAACCATGGAAGACATTTTCAACCTGCTATTCTTGCTAGGAATGAGGTTTCAGATCATAAACCGGAATATGTCCTCTGTGTACATAAAAGGTCTATGGATAACCAGTATAAGAAGGTGAAACCCTACGTTTACGGTAAATGTACTATCAGAAAGCCCTGATTTAAAAAAACTCTTCGTTTGTTATGTCCGTTATAGAAAATATTTGGAAAAGACTGGCCAAAAGAAGAAAATTAAAATCTCTCATGGAGCTATCATTCAGAGACTCTGCTGTCGATGTCCTCTTGTTATCATGCCAGGCCCTCCTAGTTCATGATTTAGAGAGGACTAAGGTGAAGTCCCTACTGCTCAGCTTTCCATCAGAAGGTATCGAACTAACTAAAAACTGCAAGGTGGCAAAAAATGGCGACTGGTTTTTCAGAGAGTCAATACAGGCAATTTGGTTAACCTGGACATTCCTATCTCCATTTGCTATAAACATCTTCTTTTTAAAAAATGAAACATTTTTTTGGCTTCTCCCGTTGCGGAGCACAGGCTCCGGACGCACAGGCTCAGCGGCCATGGCTCACGGGCCCAGCCACTCCGCAGCATGTGGGATCCCCCCGGACCAGGGCACGAACCCGTGTCCCCTGCGTCGGCAGGTGGACTCTCAACCACTGCGCCACCAGGGAAGCTCAAAAAATGAAACTTTTTTTTTTTCCTTCTATGACTTACGTGCAACTTTAGGCAATGATCCAAATCTTGGATTAGCTGCTAAATAACCTAAGAAGTAATGTATAAATGCATTATTATTTCATTTTATAACTTATTTAAATTTATAAAGTGTAAGAAGTCTTCAGGGTTTAAGATATACACAGATTCTTAATCTAAAGAGATCTTAAAAGATAATTCAAATCTTGATTGAATTTAACTCTCAAATAGTAGTCATTTTTGGCAAGTAACAAGTAATGGCTTTGATGTATAGAAAAAGAACATGAAACAGACAGTTCATGATGTATTTAAAGATATCAAGGCAAGGTGGAGATAACAACTTAGTTCTAAGCAATTAGTCATTGCCCCCTCCCCTTTTAAAGTAACTCAACACAGAGTTTCAATTTAGAGATTCACAGTATATATAATCACAATTTTATTTATTTTTGTTTGTTGTTTTTAAGATTTTTTAAATTAATTTTTATTGGAGTATAGTTGCTTATAATCACAATTTTAAAATGAAAGCATTTCCACCTATGGTGGGCAGAATAATGGATGTTCCTACAGATGTTCCCATCCCAATCCCTAGAAACTGTGAATACATTACCTTACACAACAAAAGGGAATTAGGGTGGAAAATGGAATTAAGGTGGCTAATCGGATGACTTTAAAATAGAGAGATTATCCTGGATTATTTGGGTGGGCCCAATGTAATCACGATGACCCCTGAACATGGAAAAAGGATTCAGAGACAGAACCAGACAGACGGCAGTATGGGAACTTGGCTCCACGTTGCTGGCTCTGCAGACAGAGGAAGGGACCATATGCCAAGGAATGTGGGTGGGTTCCAGAAGCTAGAAAGGGAAAGGAAGCCCTAGAGCCCCCAGAAAGGAATGCAGCCCTGCTGACACTTTGATTTCAGCTCAGAAAGACCCATTTTGGACTTCCGACCTTCAAGACTGCAAGCTAATAAATTTGTATTGTTTTCAGCCACTATGTTTGTGGAAATTTGTGGAAAAGTAATACACAACCTGGAAAAACATATTTGTACAGGGCTTCCCTGGTGGTGCAGTGGTTAAGAATCCGCCTGCCAATGCAGGGGACACGGGATCGAGCCCTGGTCCAGGAAGATCCCACATGCTGCAGAGCAACTAGGACTGTGCACCACAGCTACTGAGCCTGCGCTCTAGAGCGCATGAACCACAACTACTGAGCCCGTGTGCCACAACTACTGAGCCTGCGCGCCTAGAGGCCGTGCTCTGCAACAAGAGAAGCCACCACAATAAGAAGCCCGCGCAAGCAGCGAAGAGTAGCCCCTGCTCTCTGCAACTAGAGAAAGCCTGCGTGCAGCAACCAAGACCCAATGCAGCCATAAATAAATAAATAAATAAATATTTTTAAAAAAGAGAAAATAAAATAATTTTTAAAATATATATTTGTACAGATGTAAGAGATGGTAGATTTTGAGCAAGTAGTTTAATATTCATAAAACATAATCCCTATACATAGACATCATGGCCATATTTGTTTTTCTGTGTCAAAAATGTTCTGAAAAAGGCTTATCACTGACTAATATATTTACACAAAAAGACTATCTTCAAGTTATAAAAATGAAATCATATTTAATAAATCAACTTTAAAGACAACAATAATACTGACTGAAATGAGATTCTTCTAGATATATGACATGTGGTCTTTCAGACCCCAAAAGAGCTAAACATCTTCCCTCATGTTTGCTGGGTACAAGTACTCTCTAAAATCCTAGTAATCAGCAGTGTTCAGTATAATGGGCTTCCACAGGGTCAGGTGCCTTCTTGCTGTCTGGGGACTAAGCAATGCTTATAGGTTCTCTGGTTGGATAGAGTCGGGGAGAAAGAAGAGAGCAAGGAACGAGGAATAGAGGGGAACAATGGACAGTGCTAAGAGGCACGGAGAGGTTATGTGGGTGACGCAGGGCGGCCGTCAGTCCTCATGGTCTGCTGTACACGGGTGCCCCTCCTGAGGCAGACGTAGCCTCTCTCCAGGACAAATGGCTTGGTGTTCAGAGCTTGGGTGAATTTCAGCCCCAGTTACCTCTTCCCTGGAGCACCCTTGTGCAGGGAAGTATCTGTCTAACCATATACCAAGGCCCTAGGAGACACAGGGACTCTGGTACAGAGACAGGCACTGCAATAGTTTCCTGGGGCTGCCGTAATAAATTACTACAAACTCAGTGGTTTAAAACAACACAGATTTGGGACTTCCCTGGCAGACCAGTAGTTAAGACTCTACGCTTCCACTGTAGGGGGCACGGGTTTGATCTCTGGTCAGGGAACTAAGAACTCATGTAGCGCGGCCAAAAAAAACCCCAAAAAAACCCACACAAATTTAATACGTTACAGTTCTGGAGGTCAGCAGCTCAAAATGGGTCTCACTGGGTGTTTTAGTCCATTCGAGCTGCTATAACAAAATACCACAGATTGGGTGGCTTATAAAACAGCAGACATTTATTTCTCACTGTTCCGGATGCCAGAAGTCCAAGATCAGAGTGCTGGCATGGTCGACTCATTGTATCCTCACGTGGTGGAAGGGGCCAGGTACCTCTGTGGGGTCTCTTTTGTAAAAGCACTAACCCCCTTCATGAGGGCTCCACCCTCATGCCTTAATCACCTGCAAAGGCCTCACCTCCTAATAGCATCACCTTGGGCTTTAGAATTCCAATCTGTGAATTTGTGGTGGGCGGGGGAATACAAATATTCAGATCATAGTACAGGGCTACATCAAGGCATCAACAGAGCTGCAAGCCCTTCTGAAGGCTCTAAGGTTTCTTCCTTTCCAGCTTCTGGAGGCCACTCATTGCTTGGCTCATGGCCCCTTCCTCCATCTTCAAACTCAGGAATGTTGAGCTGACTCTTTCTCATGCTGCCATCTCTCTGGTTCTGTCTTCTGATCCACTCTCACTTTCAAGGACCCTTCTAATTATATTGGGCCCATCTGGATTAATGACCTTAATTCCAACTGCAAATTTAATTTCTCTTTGTCACGGTCACTCATTCCAGGAAATAGGACATCTATGGGAGGGAGAGCTGGGGACGTAGGCTAGAAACAGGCAAAAGCCCGCATAAATAAGTTCTTCACCAAAAAATAAATGCCAAGTACCAAAACCTGCCAGGAGGACCTCAGAAAACTGGATTCTCTTAAGTTAAACTATGTACCAAATACTGAGTCTTATCATGGTGGACCAGTCCTTGGGTGACAAGCACGCTTACAGGAGAAAAAAATGCAGAGCTGTAAAACAGAAACGCCCTTCAATATTGGTATTTGAAAACTTGGCCCCTCACCTAGAAGAATGAGGGAGAATTACTCTGAGTGTTTTCTCTTCCTGCTTTGGCAGTGAGATTTTAGTCATTTTTTATTTTACTAATTTGACAAATATTAAGCACCGCATGGAGAATTTTCGTGGGGTCTGCCCCAGGCACTCAACCTAATGCACAGCATTAATGTGACAAAACCTAGATCCCCTGCCACTCCGTCTCTGAGACCCACCATGCACCGGATTCTGACCACTACGTACAACACAGGCATCTTCACGTGTGTGTGCTGAGCTGGGGAATTTGGGAGTTTCCATTCGCTGTATATTTTGAAATTTTCAATCCTGCATGAAAGTTAAAAAAAGAGGACGATAAACTGCACACCCTATCTACTATAGTCCCCTGCTTTTGTCTTTTATGACATTTTGTCACACCATTTGGATACGTTTATTTTCTGAAGATTACTACATTCGAGGTAAACATGGGCCATGTTTAGAGATGATTTTTATCTCTAAACAGGCAAGTTAGTCCAGAAAAGGAAGTTTCTAGTTCTGTCAAAATGTGTCAATGTGCTTTCTTCCCAAAGCACAGAGAAGTGATAAAAAAAATTGGTTGCTATTTGATTTGTCTTGGTTGCTAGCTCTTCCTAGTAACCAAGACAAATCAAATAGCAACCAATTTTTCCACTCAGAGCTATCTACCTGATGGTAGGCAAATGGGTCATACTGAAATGTTAAACTACTAGGGCTTAAATAAATTACTCACTCAAAAGTTGTCAGAAAATTTCTAGCAGCACAATCAATAAGAAGTAATGAACAGTGAACATCAACTTCTAAGGAGTGTTACTTCCAAAAACAACTGATACTGGATTTGAATGATTTAAGAAATCAAAATGAGTATTTCAAAGTAAAATTATCCCTATGCCAGCAATATTGGGACTATATCTATAGGCTCTATTATGACATTTTCAAGTGACAAGTCACGAATTTTTAAAATTAAACGGGACTTTAATGCACAGCCTCAGTTCACACCCTTGTCTCATATAAAGCAGGCCCAGAAAGAGGAAGAGACTTGGCAGAAAAGGTTACTTCAAGACATTGTAAGGGAAGTATTAACAGAGTGCTGCCACTCTTCATTCATTCCACGAATATTTAATAGGTAATTTTTATATGTGAAGCCGTGTGCTTGGCTCTGGGAGGGAGCAATGAACCTGAACTTGATGAAGGTTATAGAGTCCAGTGGAATTGTGGAAAGTCTACTCTTTCAAGAAATTCTAAATAACACTCTTGGTACACATTCTCGGTCACATGAAAGGAAGTGTTAGGTGTGCATCACTTTTTTCTAAGGGGGGTAAACAGCTCCTAAATCAGATATTATCCCTGACCTTAAAAGGGTCTCAACATGGACTTAAATTCCAAGCAGCCTCAGGTATCAGTGTCTTCAGGGAATTATGCAAAGTCCCTGCCCCAAAATAAATCAATACCATAATTCTAATATGATATTAGGCAGTTTATTGCAGCAAAAACAGTGTTAACAAAGATTAAGAGGGATGCAACTACCTCTCTTCCAGAAACTTTCTTCTTGACATTCCCGGATAATCTTTGAAATCTCTGATTTGTGGATGTGCAGTTTTGATTTTGGACAAAACAACAGACTCTGCAAGGAAAGTTACGTGATGACTTGACTGAAATCATCAGAAGAGCATCTGCTCTGTCTTCCCTAGAGGAGGGCGAGGAGGTCTCTTCACTCTGGTCACACAGTGTGCGTTCTTTCCCGCTGCCAGCACTGAGCAATGGCCAGTTTCAGCCAGTGCTTTCCAGCTGTGAACGATGGATGGACTTAACCAAGAAAAGAATCACAGGTGGAGAAACAGAGTGATTCAGTGACTAGTGAGCATGAAGCAGATATCGGGTCAGAATGCATTACTGCTGAGGTCACATTTTCTTTCTTACTTCCAGTCTCTGTCTATGCAGTCCCTGTCCCTGCAATGACACTCACTCCCTTTGCCTACCTGGTCTTCTTAAGACCCAGTTCAAGATCTCCTCCTGGGTGAAGAGAGAGACTTCCCCTACAGCATAATATTTACACATCTGGGATCACACTCAGAGCAGTATTACAAGTTATCTATTTATAGATCTGTATTCCAATTTACCAATTTATACTTCTATAAGCATTTTTAGACCGTGAGAAACTATAGTCTAAAAAGCATCAGCAGACTGCTTTTTATTTTTCTACATACTTTACTTTTTATCTTAACAGTTTTTTTTTTAACACATTTATAAATGGTCTGCACATATCTGGGGGAACTATTGACATGGTTGACATTATTTTTATTAGTTCTACAGTACTTTTTTTTATCATGTTGATGTGCTACGATCTGGACTAACTCCCATCTTTTATCATCCTCCCCTTTTGTAGGTATGTATGTGGTTATTCAATTACTCTCACCCACATTCTCCATCCTCGTTCTCTGCCCATCACCGCCATTCTGGGTGTTTAATGTGGATCTTTTGTTTGTATATTATATGCTTGCAAAATGTTCATTGTTTTGGGCGCCTGCATTTTTAAATGTAAATGGCATTGTTTTATACATTTAGTTTTATTATTAAAAATGTTTTCAACTCAATTCTACACTTTTAAGATCTATCCATGTTGCTATATTTATCTAGTCCACTGTTTCTAACTGCGGCATGATTCTCCAGGACGCTTCTGAGTCCCCATCTCCAAATGTCCCCTTACAGACCCACATGAGAACGCTTTTCAGATATGTATCTAGAAGTAAAATACAGGGCATGCATATTCCAGTTGAACAAAGTCTTGCGAGAGTGCTCTCCCCAATGGCTACACCAGCATCCACTCCCAGCGTGTGAACATTCCTCTATATTCCTAAGAACCGCATAAGAGCTAGTTAAGCTGGATTCCAAGCAGGTTAGAGTAAAGAAAGGATTTTGTAACACTTGGCATTATCCAGTTTTCTAAAATTTAACAGTCTAATAGGTATAAAGCAATATTTTATTGTCTGATAACTAATGTGTTTGAGCATCTCTATGTAGTCTTCAGCCAGACTGTCCTTCTCTGTTGAGGCAATCCCTGCAACTAGACCTCTGTTGTAATCTTTTCTTGTTCAGTGACTCATTAATTTTTTATTGTGGTAAAATACACATAACATAATAGCCACCATTTTATACATTTTTTCAATCTCCCATACACTTTATTTTTTTTTTTCATTTTATATTGGAACATAGTTGTTTTACTATGTTGTGTTTAACCATTTTAAAGTATACAATTCACGGCATTCAGTATATTTACAACGTGTGCAGCCATCACCGCTATCTAGTTCCAGAGCTTTTTCATCACCCCAAAAGGAAATTCCATACCCAGTAAGGAGTCTGTCCTCGTTCCCTCCTCTCTCCAACTGCCTAGCAACCACTAATCTGCCTTTTGGGTTTGCCTATTCTGGGTATTTGGTACAAACAATATCATACAGCATGTGACCTTTCGTGGCTGGCTTCTTTTCCTTTGCATAATGTTTTCAAGATTCACCCACGTGGTAACATGTATCTGTATTTCATTTCTTTTTATGGCTCAATAATATTCCATTGTATGAATAGAACACATTTTGTTTCTCCATTCATCCACTGATGGACGTTTGGATTGTTTCCACCATTGGCTATTGTGAATAATGCTGCTGTGAACATTCCTGCATACGTGTTTGTTTTCAGGTCTGCTGGGCCACACTGCAACTCTACGTTTAACTTTTTGAGTTTTGCACGGGAGCTGTACCATTTTCTAATCCCACCAACAATGTAGGAGATTTCCAATTTTTCCACATCCTTGTCAACATTTGTTATTTTCTGTTTTGTTTCTTTTTTTTGGCTCCGCCATCTGGCTTACAGGATCTTAGTTCCCTGACCAGGGACTGAACCCACGTGTTTTGTTTCTTTTTTTTAAATTAGCACTTTAAATGTTTTTAATATAAATTATTCAATTTATTTAAACTAAATAAACTAAATTCTTTCTGTTTTTGACTGTGGTCATGCTAGTGATTGTGAAATGGTGGTTTTGATTTGTATTTCCTTAATGACTAATGACATTGAGCATCTTTTCATCTGAATATTGGCTATTTATATATCTTCTTCGGAGAAACACCTATTCAAGCCCTTTGCTCATTTTTCAATTGGGCTGTCTTTTTGTTATTGAGCTGTAAGAGCTTTTTATATACTCTGGATACTAGACCCTTTTCAGATACATGATTTGTAAATAATTTTTCCCATTCTGTGGGTGGTTCATTTGTTTCTTAGAAACAACTTTTATTTAATTTTTTCCTTAAGTCACACTGCTATTTCCTTGTTTGTGAATTACTTATGTAGGTCCTCTGCCATTCATCTCTTGGAGTTTTAGTGTTTTTCTTGTTGAGGTGCAGTTCCATGGCTTTTGAAGTTCACCTTGCTGATTTTGCAAATGTTCTTTTTTGACTCTTTGTTTGTAGTAGATGTCAATGTGAACGGTGATCACTATTTCCTGAGCACTCGCGCACAGGCCAGGCACTGTGCCAAGCACTTTACGTGCATGATGGTGACATGCAAGGATCCTGTGGCACCTGTGCCTTCAGAGCTCTACAAACAGCCCAAGCAGGCAACCTCCCTCTTCTTCCTCTACCACTCCCCATAGCACAGCACACGGAAGTGGTGGTCAGGGTGAGTCACAGTGACCAGGGAAGAATCTGGTCACCACTTACGTTAGCTCAACAAGCACTCTTCCTCATCCCGGTGTAAATATTTCTTCTTGGTTCTGCCTGTGGCTGTGGCAGAAATAAGCAACACCTCCCTCCCTCTCCTCCCGCGAAACACACACACATATACACATCCATGGGCAGGGACCCCAACTATCACAACTGCTGTGAGTCCCGCAGTCAAGACTGAAGCTCCTGCAGTGTCCCCAGGGAGCTCTGGTGAGCCTTTTCGGTAGAACCATAAATGTTTTATGGCTCTCCATTTCACAGAGGCAACTCGGGTGCCTAAATTCCTTATGATGTGATATCATTTGTCTATTTGCCTCTCCTAAACTTTGCTCCTTAAATATCATCTCCTCCATAACCCATTTTTAGCTTGAAAAGGCTGACTCCAGAGAACATGAACTCTACTATCCCATCACGACACTTTCTCTTTTCTTCACTTATGTGTCCCCGAAACAAACAGTATTCAATCTCAAGAAGTTGAAAAACTGTGTCCCTGTTAACACTGGGGTTCTCAATCTGATGCCTAATTTAGCAGTTAAGGACTCTGCCATCCCAAACAGGAACACCTGTCAGCAGCATATCCTTAGTATGATTAGCCTTGATAACAGAAATGAAAAAACATGCATTCTGTAGCATTCTGTGCGATTCAATTAAGAGTTTTGTTCTGGTAAAGGAAACCTCTTCAGTCACTGACAACCTATGGAAGACTTAGTTAAGCTGAATTCTACACAGGGAAGAGTAAAGAAAGGATTTTGTAAATAATTGAAAAGACTCCTTTTCAAGGCAGCCAAAAACACACTTTCCTTCCCCATTCTATTTTCCCTGAACCCATGCTACAAGGTGCCAGACAGAAAAAACTAAGATGACTGATCAAGGATGAGGTTTAAGGGAAGTCCTGTATGATGTTCCTCTTTAGATGGCAGACTTTCAAATTAGAAATATACCTGCTTGCTTGGTGGTGGCAAATGGGGACCTTTATCTTGGTTTTCATGCGTAGACACTGAAGCCATGATGACTTTGTCTGTGCTTCTCTTCTAGTTGAGTGGACTCAGCTTCCTCATTTGACCCGATGTCTAAGGAAAGTAGAAGAGAGTCACCATGCCGTGACTGAACATTTATGTCAACCGTAAAAACACCCTTAGGATCAACTCCCCTATTTGGTGACCTTATTTTCATTTTGTCATTCACCTTCATCTCCAGCCACCTGCAAACTCACTTTCTAATGCTCCTCCTCTACCAACACACACACATTAACTGACTAATGGTGACAGATCATAGGAAGAGTGGAGTGAGATGTCACCTGAGGCACAGTGAAATGTTTTATGAACTATAAACTGTCCTCAAAAAATTTCAATTCATTACAAGGTCATTAGCTACACAAATATTTACTGTCTATTATGTGCCAGGCCAAGGGATACAAAGGATAAGACAAAATCAGTGCTAAAGGAACTCACAGGGGAAGACAGACAAGTCAGCAGTTACACAACATGCAAAGGGCTTCCCTAGAGGCATGCACACGGTGCTAAGGAAGAAAGGCTTGTTCTCTCTGGTCAGGTCTGAAGACACCAAAGACCAAGATTCTTGAGCTTTCAAGAGGGTCTGTGGGGCTACTGGAACGTCATGCCGGCCTCTGCTACCACAGGCTCACCCTGCATTCCGTACCCCTCCCTCCCCCCTGGCCTGAGTGAGCCAGAGTCCCCGAATCAGCTGCTACTTTAAGCCCATCCTGTCCGAGCCAAGAACAGATGCCCTCAGGCGACCTACACGCAGAGGCGGGGCCAAATCCAAAGCTGAGCCCCGGGAGCTGTGCGAACAAAGAAGAGAAAGGGAAATCTCTCCCAGCAGCCTCAGGAGCAGTGGATTAAAGCTCCACAATCAACTTGATGTACCCTGCATCTGTGGAATAACTGAATAGACAACGAATCATCCCAAATTAAGGAGGTGGATTTTGGGGGCAACTGTAGACTTGGGGTTTGCTTTTTTCATCTAATTTGTCTCTGATTTTCTGTTTATCTTAGTTTAGTATTTAGAGTTCATTATCACTGGAAGATTTGTTTATTGATTTCGCTGCTCTCTTTTTTTTTAATATATATATATTTTCCTTTTTCTCTTTTTGTGTGTATGCGTATGCTTCTTTGTGTGAGTTTGTCTGCATAGATTTGCTTTTACCATTTGTCCTAGGGCTCTGTCTGTCCGTTTTTTTGTTTGTTGTTTTTATAGTGTATGCTTGTTATTGTTGGTGGATTTGCACTTTGGTTTGGTTGCTCTCTTCTTTCTTCTTTTTAATTACTTTTTAATTTTTAATAATTTTCTTTATTTTTTATTTTATTCTTTCTTTCTTTCTTTCTCTCTTTCAATCTTTCTTTCTTTCTCCCTTTTCTTCTGAGCCATGTGGCTGACCGGTGCTCTGGCCAGGTGTCAGGCCTGTGCCTCTGAGGTGGGAGAGCTGAGTTTGGGACATTGGTGCACCAGAGACCTCCAGGCTGCACACAATATCAAACGGTGAAAGCTCTCCAAGAGATCTCCATCTCAACGCTGACCCAGCTCCACTCAACAACCAGCAAACTACAGTGCTGGACGCCCTATGCCAAACAACTAGCAAGACAGGAACATAACCCCACCCATTAGAAGAGTCGCTGCCTAAAATCATAATAAGGCCACAGACACCCCAAAACACACCACCAGACATGGTCCGGCCCACCAGAAAGACAAGATCCAGCCTCATCCATCAGAACACAGGAACTAGTCCCCTCCACCAGGAAGCCTACACAACCCACTGAACCAACCTTAGCCACTGGGGACAGACACCAAACACAACGGGAACTACGAACCTGCAGCCTGCAAAACACAGTAAGATAAGCAAAATGAAAAGACAGAGAAACACACAGCAGATGAAGGAGCAAGGTAAAAACCCACGAGGACAAACAAATGAAGAGGAAATAGGCATTCTACCTGAAAAAGAATTCAGTGTAGTGATAGTAAAGATGATCCAAAATCTTGGAAATAGAATGGAGAAAATATAAGAAACATTTAACAAGGACCCAGAAGAACTAAAGAGCAACCAAACAATGATGAACACCATGATAAATGAAATTAAAAAGTCTCTAGAAGGAAACAGCAGAATAACTGAGGCAGAAAACAGATAGTGAGCTGGAAGATGAAATAGTGGAAATAACTACTGCAGAGCAGAATAACGAAAAAAGAATGAAATGAATTGAGGACAGTCTCAGAGACCTCTGGGACACCATTAAATGCAACAACATTCGAATTATAGGGGTCCCAGAAAAAGAAGAGAAAAAGAAAGGGACTGAGAAATTCTTGAAGAGGTTACAGTTGAAAACTTCCCAAAATAGTCAATCAAGTCCAGGAAGCACAGAGAGTCCCATACAGGATACATCCAAGGAGAAACACGCCAAGACACAGATTAATCAAACTATCAAAAATTAAATACAAAGAAAAAATATTAAAAGCAGCAAGGGAAAAACAACAAATAACATACAAGGGAATCCCCATAAAGTTAACAGCTGGTGTTTCAGCAGAAACTCTACAAGCCAGAAGGGAGTGGCAGGACATATTTAAAGTGATGAAAGGGAAAAACCTACAGCCAAGATTACTCTACCCAGCAAAGATCTCATTCAGATTCAATGGAGAAATTAAAACCTTTACAGACAAGCAAAAGCTAAGAGAATTCAGCACCACCAAACCAGCTCTACAACAAATGCTAAAGGAACTTCTCTAGGCAGGAAACACAAGACAAGTAAAAGACCTACAGTAACAAACCCAAAACAATTAAGAAAACGCTAATAGGAACATACATATTGATAACTACCTTAAATGTAAATGGATTAAATGCTCCAACCAAAAGACATAGACTGGTTGAATGGATACAAAAACAAGAGCCATATTTATGGTGTCTACGAGAGACCCACTTCAGACCTAGGGACACATACAGACTGAAAGTGAGGGGTGGAAAGAGATATTCCATGCAAATGGAAATCAAAAGAAAGCTGGAGTAGCAATTCTCACATCAGACAAAATAGACTTTAAAATAAAGACTATTACAAGAGACAAAGAAGGACACTACATAATGATCAAGGGATTAATCCAAGAAGAAGATATAACAATTGTAAATATTTATGCACCCCACATAGGAGCACCTCAATACATAAGGCAAATGCTAACAGCCATAAAAGGGGAAATTGAGAGTAACACAATCATAGTTGGGGACTTTAACACCCCACTGTCACCAATGGACAGATCACCCAAAATGAAAATAAATAAGGAAACACGAGCTTTAAATGATACATTAAACAAGATGGACTTAATTGATATTTATAGGACATTCCATCCAAACACAACAGAATACACTTTCTTCTCAAGTGCTCATGCAACATTCTCAAGGACGGATTATATCTTGGGTCACAAATCAAGCCTCGGTAAATATAAGAAAACTGAAATCATATGAAGTACCTTTTCCGACCACAAGGCTATGAGACTAGATATCAATTACAGGAAAAAATCTGTAAAAAATACAAACACATGGAGGCTGAACAATACACTACTTAATAAACAAGAGATCACTGAAGAAATCAAAGAGGAAATAAAAAAATACCTAGAAACAAACGACAATGAAAATATGATGATCCAAAACCTACGGGATACAGCAAGAGCAGTTCTAAGAGGGAAGTTTATAGCAATACAAGCCTATCTCAAGAAACAGGAAACATCTCAAATAAACAACCTAACCTTTCACCTAAAGCAATTAGAGAAAGAAGAACAAAAAAACCCCAAAGTTAACAGGAGGAAAGAAATCATAAAGATCAGATCAGAAATAAATGAAAAAGAAATGAAGGAAACAAGAGCAAAGATCAATAAAACTACAAGATGGTTCTTTGAGAAGATAAACAAAATTGATAAACCATTAGCCAGACTCATCAAGAAAAAAAGGGAGAAGACTCAAATCAATAGATTTAGAAATGAAAAAGGAGAAGTAACAACTGACACTGCAGAAATACAAAGGATCATGAGTATAAGTCACAGCAAGATCCTTTTTGACCCACCTCCTAGAGAAATGGAAATAAAAACAAAAATAAACAAATGGGACCTAATGGAACTTAAAAGCTTTTTCACAGCAAAGGAAACCATGCACAAGACGAAAAGACAACCCACAGAATGGGAGAAAATATTTGCAAGCGAAGCAACTGACAAAGGATTAAACTTCAAAATATACAAACAGCTCATGCAGCTGGGTATCAAAAAAAACAACCCAATCCAAAAATGGGCTGAAGACCTAAACAGACATTTCTCCAAAGAAGATATACAGATTGCCAACAAACACATGAAAG
>NW_020173388.1:7605343-7606658 GCF_003031525.2 Neophocaena asiaeorientalis asiaeorientalis | reverse complement strand
AAAAAAAAAAAAAAAAAAAGAGGGCAGGAAGACCAATTTGGAAGGTGCTATAGTATCCCAGGCAAGGATGTGAAGAGACCTGAACCAAGACCCTTGTGGGAAGGCTAGAGATGATAAATTTGTATCTGGAAATATTGGATTTGGGTGCCTTGTGGGCATACATTGCAATTAGCCAGTAGGGATTAGAATATTTGAGGATTTGGGTCTGGAGTTAACAGATTAGGGGTAGGCTAGAAAGATCAATTTGGGAGTTGCCATCATTGAGATGATAGGTAAAGTAGGAAACATCAATAAAATTGTCTAAAACGAGTACTGGAGAATGTGAACACTGAGGCCAAGGGAATACCAACAAGAGGGGAAAAAAAAAAAAAACAAGCCAAGGAGATGACTGAGAAAGAATAGCTGATACAAAGGAGAGGGAGTTTCTGAAGGAGGATTGTGAATCATTGGTGTCACATGGCTGAGAAAAGTGATTTCACAACAATGGGCATAGTCCAGGTGGACCACGCGCTACCGCACCACCTGCCCCGCCAATGGCCAATGCACTCTGCAGATCCGCACTCCATGACAACCACTGATTTCCATGCAAAATGAACCTCTCATCATACACAATTCTGTTTCCTACTAAGCTGCCAGAAATACAAGCCAAGGAGACCCGCACTTGTACCAAGTTTCACTTTCAGCACCTAATGTTACTGTAGAGGCAGCGTGATGCCCTAGGGTAGAAAGACCTGCTTTCAGATCCTGACTCTACTCTTTGTTAGCCCTTGCTTTGGGGCAAGTGACTTAAAGTGCCTGCGCCTCAGCTTTCTCACCTGCTAAGTGCAGGTGATGGACGTTGATGGGCTGTTGCAAAGAAGAGGGATGAGGTCCATAAGCATTAGCTCAGCACAAGCACACAGTGAGTGTGTGAGCAGTAAAGGGCAGCTGTCAGAGCCCTGGGCGCTCTATTTCTTGAGGACCTCCAGGAAGTGTTTGCTGGCCTAAGGCCAAATTAGATTATCTTTGCTTAGTTAGGCCATTGCCTCAAATCTGGAAGCAAAGATACCACAACACAGCTTTGGTGGTCAAGTCCCCTCACACCCAGTTAGTCACTGGTCCACATCTAAGCAGGCCTTCTCAGGGTCTCGCCTTCCGGGTGCAGCCCTCACCCCATGCCCAGGTCTGGTTTGGGGTCTCTCTGCTTCCTCCGTTGTTGGCAGCGGCAGGAGTGCTGACCGGTGGGCAGTGGGAGGGAGGTGCTCAGCAGGATAGGGGTGGGGGCGTGTGATCGGACCCACAGGCACAGGGGGGGTCACTGCACTTTCTGGAAGGA
>NW_020173388.1:7571061-7605174 GCF_003031525.2 Neophocaena asiaeorientalis asiaeorientalis | reverse complement strand
CCGCCCCCAGGGCGGGCTCATACGCGGGGCTGAGGATCGCCTCGGAGGCCGCGTCTCAGGCGCCCGCCCAGCAGAGCTCGCCTCCCCGCGCGGCCGCCGCTGTAGCCCGGATGCTCCCGCCTCCCCGGCGACCGTGCCCGTCCCTGGCGACCACCCCGGGGACCGTGGTCCCCTTACCGCGCTCGCTCCCGAGACCTCGCCTGTGCTCAGTGAGCTTCCCTCTGCCTCTTTCTTCCTTTTGCTCCGGCCCCAGCGGCGCACCGCCCCTCGCTTCCTCACGTGAGTCACTCAGCAAGTGCACCCCGTCCCCCATCCTGCTGTCTCTGATGGTGGCCTCACACCTATGCCCAAGTGCCCAAGCTGAAACCCGGCTGTTGCTAGAATCTCCCACCCCACCCCCAGGTCTTGTCCTGATACCTGGTAGATTCTTTTGCCTTTCAAATAACTCCTTTCTTCCCAACAAAAACAGCGACAGCTATTTATTGAACACCCTCCCTGGGCCAGGAGGCTACATCCTGCAGCCTGTTTTTTCTTTTTTTGAGGTGTAATTGACATATAACATTATATTAATTTTAGGTACGCAACATAACAATTCGATATTTGTATACATTGCAAACTGATCACACAATATGTCTAGTTCACATCTTTCACTATATGTACTTATCAAAAAAAGTCAGCCCCCCAGCCTTGGGATGAGGACTTTCTCTTTTTTTTTTTCCGGTACGCAGGCCTCTCACTGTTGGTGGCTTCTCCCGTTGCGGAGCACAGGCTCCGGACGCGCAGGCTTAGCGGCCATGGCTCACGGGCCCAGTTGCTCCGCGGCATGTGGAATCTTCCCGGACCGGGGCACGAACCCGTGTCCCCTGAATCGGCAGGCAGACTCTCAACCACTGCGTCACCAGGGGAGCCCAGGGTGAGCACTTTTAAAATCCACTTTCTTAGCAACTTTCAAATATGAAATATAGTATTAGTAACTATAGTTGCCATGCTGTGCATTACATCCCTGTGACTTAACTTATTTTATAATTGGAATTTTGCCCCTTTGACCCCCTTCACTCATTTTGCCCATCCTTATGCAATCCTTCCTACAGCTCTTCAGGGTGAGTACTGTTACCTGCATTTTATGGACTAGGCAACTGGGTTGTGCAAGGCCACACTGGGAGCTTGGAGTGAAAGTGTGGTCAACATGGCTCCCAAGCGTTCTCTTTCCGTTGTTCCTTGTCCATGTCCTCCCCGTTCCTGCCACTCCCAACCTCTACACATAGGGGGAGCTGCTGGGTGCTTTTACTACCTGTATCACTCACCCCAACCTCAGCTGCGATTGCTCCCGGACATGCCACTGGGACTCCTGGAGTGTGCTGAGTTGGAAGAGAGAAGTGTGAATCACTGGAAGGCCCTCATCATTTCTCATCTTTTCTTTCTGGCCTAATTTTGGTCTCTACTCCTCTGGCCTCAGCCCCCTTGCTGGGCCCTCTGCCATCCACCTTGCCTTCCTTCTGTTCCTTGAGTTCACCCAGCTCTTCCCACCTGAGGCCTGGCATGGAGCCTCTCCCCCGTCTGGACTCCTTTCCCCATCAGTCTTGTCCTGGCTTTTTCCTACTTATCCTTCTCTGACTCTTCCTCAGGAGGACCTTCCCCAGCCCCAGCCCAGCCTAAAGTGGGTCTTCCTTCTCCTCGTTCATAGCACTTATCATGAGTTGTTATTATATACCTCTTAGTGTGCTTATTCCTTTAAAACCTGTTCCGCCTGCCTCAATGTCATCTTCATGAAGTACAGAAAAAGGCGGTGTCTGTTTTGCCCACCATTGTATATTTAGCATCTCATATTTGGAGGGGCCCAGTAAAGAGCTGCTGAAAGAACGAATGAATCAGTGAGCCTGGGTTCAAAGGCTGCCTGTCAAGATACTGTTGTTGTTTTGGGCAGAATCTGTGTTCCCCCCACTACATCCCCCAGACCACGTTCCTCCATGTGATTCACCGCTTTCTTTTCACTCCCACTTGCCCCTCCAAATGGAAGGGGATACAGTTCCATTGCTAATTTTACTTTGTATTACTGGAAGTCAGAAATAGCCCTCTGCCACTTCATGGTCTAAAAAGAAGAGCTTTATGATTGGTTTTGTTATAAAAATGAACAGCTCTCCGTTACACCGAAGTTTATCTTCTGACAAACATGCTACGGGCAATTGTCCTTTTAACATCTTGATACAATAAAGTCTATGTCCCCACCCTCATTTCTATTTTCCACAAGAATGTTTTTGTTAATGGTCTTAAATAACTAGAAGTTACCAATGTGCAATGTGTATTATGTGAGTTCATCACTTGCTACTGGTTGGACAAATCTGAGGTGCCCATGTATTGTTCTAGGCACTTTCAGAGATAAAAGAGAAAAGACAGGGGTCCCTCCAACAAAGGATTGATCACTTCCCAAAGAATGAGGATAAAATAAAATATCCTTGGCCCTAGAAGTAGATAAAACTGAACAGAGCCTTTCTTATTGTTTAATTTTATTTTTTTAAAAAAAATTTTATTGAAATACAGTTCATTTACAATGTTGTGAGCAGAGCCTTTCTTAGGCAGTGCTTCAGCGGCCTCAGGATCATGTTCACAAAGCTGATTGTCGCTGGCTAATGCTATGAAAAATGTGGCTGATTTAGAAAGTGCCAAAACGTTCGTGGCTGGCTGCAGCTTGAAAAATTTCCATAGCCCCACACTATCCTCAGGAAAGATCCCAATTCATCAGCAGGGCCCCGCAGGGTTCAGCTCCTGCCTATCTCTTCAGCACATCGATCTTTGGCCCTCTAGCCCTACAGAGTGACTGAAGTTTTCCCTTCTCATGCTTTTGCATGTGCTAGAGCTTCAGCTTCTTATTCCCTGTGTTGTACAATGTATACTTGTAGCTTATTTTATACATAATAGTTTGTCCCTCTTAATCCCCTCCCCCCTTCCCTCTCCCCACTGGTAACAACTAGTTTGTTCTCTATATCTGTGAATCTGTTTCTTTTTTGGTTACATTCACTAGTGTGTCGTATTTTTTAGATTCCACAAATAAGTGATATCATACAGTATTTGTCTCTCTCTGTCTGACTTATTTCACTTAGCGTAACGTCCTCCAAGTCCATCCATGTTGTTGCAAATGGCAGAATTTTATTCTTTTTTATGGCTGAGTAGTATTCCATTGTATATGTACTACATCTTCTTTATCCATTCATATTGATGGTTGCTTAAGTTGCTTCCGTATCTTGGCAATTGTAAATAGTGCTGCTATGAACATTGGGGTACGTGTATCTTTTCAAATTAGTGTTTTTGGTTTTTTGGGGTATAAACCCAGCAGTAGAATTGCTGGGTCATATGGTAGTTCTATTTTTAGTTTTTTGAGAAACCTCCACACTGTTTTTTACAGTGGCTGCACCACTTTACATTCCCACCAACAGTGTATGAGGGTTTCCTTTTCTCCACATCCTCGCCAACATTTGCTATTTGTGTTCTTTTTGATGATAGCCATTCTGACAGGTGTGAGGTGATATCTCATTGTGGTTTTTAATTTGCATTTCTCTGATGATTAACGATGTTGAGCACCTTTTCAAGTGCCTGTTGCCCATCTGCATGTCCTGTTTGCAGAGCACAGGCTCCGGACGCGCAGGCTCAGCGGCCATGTCTCACGGGCCCAGCCGCTACGCGGCATGTGGGATCTTCCCAGACCGGGGCACAAACCCGTGTGCCCTGCATCAGCAGGCGGACTCAACCACTGTGCCACCAGGGAAGCCCTTCTGCCCATTTTTAAATCGGGTTATTTGTTTTTCTGACGTTGAGTTGTATGACCTGTTTATATATTTTGCATATTAACCCCTTAATCAGTCATATCATTTACAAATATTTTCTCTCATTCAGTAGGTTGTCTTTTTGCTTTGTTGATGGTGTTACTCATTCTTAAAGACTGGGCCTAGGGATCACTTCCTCTCGGCAGCTTGGCCAGACTCAAGTTTGCTTTCCCACCTCCTGGGCTCCCATTGCACCTTGCAGTGGATACCTATTATGCATATGTATGTGTGCGTATGTATGTATCTTTTATGCATATATATGTATAAAAGCTTAACATTTATAACGAACATGTATTAAACACTATGTGCCAGGTACTCTTCTGGTCTCTCTTCACCTTTTAACTTCATCCCCACAGCAGTCCCATGAGGGAGATGCTAGTAACTTAGCCAGGAAGTGACAGGACCAGAATTTGAACCCAGGCTCTAGAGCCATGCATTTCAGAACTGTCCCTGAGCTGTCATCATGCTGTGTTACAAGCACTGATGTCATTCATGGTCACCCGTCTTGACTGTGAGCTCCTTGAGGACAGGGACTGATCTTGCCCAGTAACTAGAACATTGTATGACCTCAAGAGTGAATAACTGAATGTAATGAGGCACAGAATAAAAAATGAATTATACCTGGTGCTTTATTTCAAGGGACTCACAGTCTCTCTCTCTTTTTTTTTTTTATAAGTTTATTTATTTTTGGCTGTGTTGGGTCTTCATTGCTGCACGTGGGCTTTCTCTAGTCGCGGCGAGCGGGGGCTACTCTTCGTTGTAATGTGCGGGCTTCTCATTGCAGTGGCTTGTCTTTGTTGCGGAGCACAGGCTTTAGGCGCGTAGGCTTCAGTAGATGTAGCACACAGGCTCAGTAGTTGTGGCTCGTGGGCTCTAGAGCACAGGCTCAGTAGTTGTGGTGCACTGGCTTAGTTGCTCTGCAGCATGTGGGATCTTCCCAGACCAGGGCTGAAACCCATGTCCCATGCATTGGCAGGTGGATGCTTAACTACTGTGCCACCAGGGAAGTCCAAGACTCACAGTCTCTTTTTCTCCTTTTTTTCCCTCCTTCCTTCCCCAAATGATTGCAGGGCCTTTTAAACAACCTGAGAAATAGGTATTATTATTCCAACTTTACAAGTAAGAAAAATGAGGCCCAGAGAAGTTAAGTATCATGGCCAAGGTCATAGCTGGGAACAGGCACAGTCAGGATTCAGACCTTAGTGGCCTGGCTCCAGACTCATGCTCTTAACTTCTATAATATGTATGTCTCCAGTAGCTTCAGTGGGCAGAAAAGACACATAAACGGATGCAAAACAAGAGACAGGTAGAGAAGCTTAGGCAGCAAGGGAGGGAGAGGGACCCAGACAAACAGTTTGGAGCAGCCGGCAGTGTGGCTGGCTGAAGAGCAGGCCGTAGTAGGCAGGGCAGGGGATGCATTAAAAACAAAACGCTGTGGGAATCTCAATCAGCACCACAGGGGCTCTGGGCTCCCTCACAGCCACCTGTTACCTGCTGGGTAAAAGGGGCTCTGACTGGCGTTCTGGCCAGGCAGTTTCCTGGTGTGTGTGTGGGCATCTTGGGTGACCTCGGGGTGGCCAGAGCAGCCCCTCACCCTCCAGCTCTCCATTTTCTTGTCCCAGCTCTCCACTTGCCAGCGGCCTAGTTCTATGAATCACAAGATCTCGTGAGTCACTCGTTCCCTCTCTGAGGAATAAATAATGTCAAATCTCAGAAAAGCCGAGCAGTCCGGTTTACAGGAGGCGTCACGCAAAGACTGAGCCTGGGTCCTGCTTTCCTTTGGGAACTGGCACCGCTGTCAAGAGAAGCGTGTTGCCAGGCTCTCAGCTTGAGCTTTTGGGCCATCGACCAAGAGCCCTGGCTGCTTTGGCTGCGTCTAGATTTGATGCTGAGACTGCCAGACTCAGCAAGAGGCAAAGTCAGCCCCAAGGAGCATAATTTTGGCCCAAATGGGGAAAATATGAAGATGAGTGTACATCAATTTGGTTGTGTCTCCAGTGTTCCTGAGACAGGCCTCTCCTTTATTTCTCTCATGAATGCCCATGATAGATATCCTGAAAGTTAATTTAGTACTTTCATATTCCAGAGCTGCTTCCCATAGCCTGTAACACGCAAAGCCCTTTGAAGGCAAAACCCAGAAGACTCCTGCTGTAGCAGAGAGAATATGTGAACAGGCAGTGGCCAGTAATATCTCGGGGCAAGTATTTTGACCTCACTCCAAGGGTGCGTTGTCATCTTTGTGAACTGGTGTCTGATCCAAGCCTCTCCCTAGAAGAGCCTCCCCACCTGGCTAGAGTCGGGGTAGGAGAAAAGCAATTCGATTTTATGGTGAAAAAATACTCACAACAGGGTGTAAATACAAGAATAGATTTTGCTCCTTGCAGGGCATAATTCTATTTTTAAAAAAAATAGACTTTCCTTTTTAGAGCAGTTTTAGGTTCACAGCAAAATGGAGAGGAAGGTACAGAGATTTCCCATATCGCCCCGCCCCTGCTCATGCACAGCTTCCCTGTTATCAACCTTTCCCAGCAGAATGGTGCATTGGTTATAACTGGTGAACCCATGTTGACACATCATTGTCATCCCAGACTTCATTACAGTTCGCTCTTGGTGTTGTAGAGCCTAGGAATTTAGGGCATGGACTCTGGAGCCAGATTGTCTGAGTTCCAGTGATAGCCCCACTGTACGTCTATAGTCTATAGTTATATAAATAATGGCTTGGAACAGTGCCTGGCCCCTAAGTGAGGCATGCAGTTTAAGTGTTGATATCCTCCAGAAAAACCCTCCTTAGCCTCTGGTACAGGGATCTCTCCTGTGTGCTATATTTTAATGACCTATTTATTTGAGATACCTGGAGGCAGGGACTGTTTCTCACCTTCATGTCTGTGGCTAGAAAACCACCTCGAGAGATTAATTTCTGTTTCATACTCATTCAGCAGTCAGAACAAATAGCAGGACTTCCCCACTGTGAGAAACTCCTCGAGGGTGGCCTTACCTCCAGGATCGTTGATGTCTTTTGAATCAGAGGTATAAAGGGAGAGATCATAAATAAAGCACGAGGGCTTCCCTGGTGGCGCAGTGGTTGAGAGTCCGCCTGCCGATGTAGGGGACACGGGTTCGTGCCCCGGTCCGGGAAGATCCCACATGCTGCGGAGTGGCTGAGCCCGTGAGCCATGGCCCCTGAGCCTGCGCGTCCGGAGCCTGTGCTCCGCAACGGGAGAGGCCACAACAGTGAGAGGCCCGTGTACCGCAATAAAAATAAAAATAAAAAAATAAATAAAGCATGAAACAGGGATCAAGAACATCACTCCTCCATAGAATTTTGTTGCAGGAAAAAAGCCCCAGCTGGGAGAGGAAGAAGTAGACTGATCCTAGAGGGAAGATTTTGGGCTTTTTGAGAGACTGGAGAGGGAACAGGGGTGTGCAGGACCTGGAGTAGCAGAGACCAGCGCTTCTCTCCCTCCCGTAGCTCTGGTCTGTGGAAGGACCTCAAAAGAGCTCCAGTGTGCCCTGAGAAATGAGGTTCACTAAACATTTAGTTTACCTGCCTTCAAAAGTTCTGGTGTTGGGTTGGGACCACCACTTTCAAGGGACCATGTGGATTTTGACATTGAACATCTCGACAGTGGCCAGAGGGGATCAGAGGGCCTTCTAAAATGCTCTGGACTGTGCCGGAGCCCCAGATCTTCTCCCTTGACTCTAGGAGAATGGTTACCTCCCCACTCTACCCCCATCAAATTCACGAGATTGAATTTTCCTAGTGGATAGACTCTGAACAAATGCATCTATTTAGAGACACAAGAACATGTCTCTTTTTGAACCCTGGTGAAATGAGCTAAAATTCACTATAATGAATGAATGTGTCCTGTAATGTGTCTATGGTTCTGGCCAAAGTAGGCCTGAGAATATTTGGTGAGTGGATCAATGCAGGAAGCATCTTGAAATGGATCCAGTCTATTTTAATAATACTATAGAAACAGCACTTTTTGTTTACCTACCTTGAATAAAGGTTTTCCAGGGCAATTTCCTGAGCATTTAAAGCACATTCAAATGAGTTGTCTTTGAACAAAGATTCAAAAGACTTTCGTGACTGCAAGTTAGCAACAAGTTGAGTTTACAACTCACCAGCCCCACCTAATATGATAAAGCTTATTAGGCAAAAAACAAAAATCCTATTTTGTATATTGGCCTCTATTTCACAAAGCTGCCTTGTACCTACAATTTCTAGTCTTTGTTCAGAATGAAAGTTGTTTAGGCTATTGTACTCTCGATTACTTGTAGTCATTCATCCAGGAATTACTCAAATGGATTAAGTCTAGAGATAATCCAAAACATGTTCCTTCAGTCCTTAGTGCCTTCTCATTTCCCTCTTCAGTCTTCAGAGACTTCCTTTCTAGGTTCCTCTAACAGCCTACAGACTTGATTTATTTTCTTGCCCTTCTAAGTATCAGAAGAGTATCTAAAAGACAGAAAATAAATGGAAAAGTAGGAACAGGCTAAACACTACGAAAAAGCATTCAGGCAAATCTTGAAAGGTGAGACATTCCAGTGGACAACTCTCTTGGGCTCTCAGCAAATCGACACCATAAAAACAGAGGCTGGGGACTTCCCTGGTGGTCCAGTGGTTAAGACTCTGCGTTCCCAGTGCAGGGGACCTGGTTTTGATCCCTGGTCAGGGAACTGGATCCGGCATGCCACAACTAAAAAAAAAAAAAAAAAAAAACTAGAGGATGTTATAGAGGAAAAGAAATCTAAAGGACACAACCACCAGTGCAACATGTGGACATGTGGTCCTAGAATAGGTCTTAGTTTGAACAGTTTTTGTTTGTTTGTTTGTTTGTTTTAGTTTGAACAGTTTTGAACAGCTACGGAATCAATTGAGGGAACAATTACGGAAATTGGAATATGGCTTGGGTCATAAATGATATTAAAACTCATTAAGATGATTAATATTGTGGCTTCTGGGGCGTAATAAATATTTATTTTAGTTACATAGGATGTCCTTATATTTGTGAGTTGTATACTGAAGAATTTAGGGGTGAAATATCATGAAGTCCAGCATAAAAAGAAATAATGTGAGTATAAAAGAATAAAATCTGGAAGAACTGAATTATATCTCACATTAGATCCTCCTTACTTGACCCAATTAACTTGAAAGTCTGCTTTACTACATGAGTACAGATACGGTACATGTGTACCTAGGTAGGGAAAGTGCATGGAATCTGGGGTATGTTTTGCCATTTAGTAACTGTAATCTTGGGTGCTGCTCTCTGTGCCTGTTTCCCCAGCTGTAAGATAGGTATAGTATTAGTGAACCTACTGCATAGGGTAATTGTGAGGTTAAATGAGTTAATATACATAAGCTCATTAAAACAGTTCCTGGCGGCACAAAGTAATTGCTAAATAAGTGTTAGCCCTTATTATTCTTGTTATTGTTTTTGTTTTAAGGAGTATGATCCTAGAAGATGCTGGGTTGGCAAAAACTGATATAATCAGCACAGCTTCTTGGATTTTCTGGTATGTTATTAGTAGCCATGGGAGTCCCATATTCCTAGGGACCCATCTTTGAGTTCTTCCTTACAGTACATTGAAATGTTCCAACCAGTGTTTTAGGGGCTGGGGAACAGTGGTGAGGCCTAAAAACATTTTTTCTCGTTGGTTATAATGGGGCTTCCCGGTTAGTATCCTATTAAAACTCCAAAGGTTTTTTGCACAGCAAAGGAAACCATAAACAAGACAAAAAGGCAACCCTCAGAATGGGAGAAAATATTTGCAAGTGAAATAACTGACAAGGATTAATCTCCAAAATACACAAACAGCTCATGCAGCTCAATATCAAAAATAACAAACAACCCAATCCAAAAATGGGCAGAAGACCTAAGTAGACATTTCTCCAAAGAAGACATACAGATGGCCAACAAACACATGAAAGGATGCTCAACGTCACTAATCATTAGAGAAATGCAAATCAAAGCTACAATGAGGTATCACCTCACACCAGTCAGAATGGCCATCATCAAAAAATCTACAAATAATAAGTGCTGGAGAGGGTGTGGAGAAAAGGGAACCCTCTTGCACTGTTGGTGGGAATGTAAATTGATACAGCCACTATGGAGAACAATATGGTGGTTCCTTAAAAAACTAAAAATAGAACTACCATATGACCCAGCAATACCACTACAGGGCATATACCTAGAGAAAAACCATAATTCAAAAAGACACATTCACCCCAACATTCATTGCAGCCCTATTTACAGTAGCTAGGACATGGAAGCAACCTAAATGCCCATCAACAGAGGAATGGATAAAGAAGATGTGGTACATATATACAATGGAATACTACTCAGCCATAAAAAGGAATGAAATTGGGTCATTTGTAGAGACATGGATGGACCTGGAGACTGTCATACAGAGTGTAAGTCAGAAAGAGACAAACAAATACTGTACACTAACACATATATGTGGAATCTGAAAAAATTGGTATAGATGATCTTATTTACAAAGCAGAAATAGAGACAAAGACATAGAGAACAAACATATGGATACCAAGGAGGAAAGGGGGGTGGGGTGGGATGAATTGGGAGATTAGGATTGACATATATACACTACTGTTACTATGTATAAAATAGATAACTAATGAGAACCTACTGTATAGCACAGGGAACTCTACTCCATGCTCCGTGGTGACCTAAAAGAGAAGGAAATCCAGAAAAGAGGGGATATATGTATACATATAGCTGATTCACTTTGCTGTACAGTATAAGCTAACACAATATTGTAAAGCAACTATACTCCAATAAAAAAAATTGTTCTGATTCTTTAATTAAAAAAACCCAAAGTTTTAAGTGTAATTAAATAATAGGTAAGTGAAGCTACTACTAGACCTGGAATCTTCTAATAGGAATATTTAACTTCATTAGGAATGTTAGAACTAGAATTCATCTTTCCCATAAAAAAGTTAGCGAAAACAAAATGTGATGATTAATTTTATGTGTCAACTTGACTAGCCGTGGATGCCCAAACTAAACATTTCTGAGTGTGATCCACGACATTTCTGGATGAGATTAGCATTTGAATCAGTGGACTCAGTAAACTGTCCTCCCCAGTGTGGGTGGGCATCATCCAATCTGTTGAGGGCCTGAACAGAACAAAAAGGGGGAGGAGGGAGTAATTTGCTTTGTTTTTCCCTGACTCACTGACTGAGCTGGGACTCATCTTTCTCTCTGGCCCTTGGCTTGAAATTTACACCATTAGCTCCTCTGCTTCTCAGGCCCTTGATCCAGCTTCCCTGTGTCTCCAGCCTGCATGTGGCAGATCCTGGGTCTTCTCTACTTTGATAATCACATGAGCCAATTCCTCATAGTCTCTTTAGATAGATAGATAGATAGGAAGATAGATACATGGATTTCTCCAGAGAAATAGAACCAGTAGGAGATTATCTATCTATCTATCTACCATATCTAATCTATCTATCATCTATCAGTGTATCTATCTATATGTATCTATACCTGACTATCACACAATATAAGATGCCTTTATAAATATATCCCTTCAAGCAAATCTGACACGTGATGATTTAGGATCCTAGGATCTGTTGATCCCTGTCATTAACAGAATAGAAAGACAGTAACTATAATTTGGTAACTATATTTTCAGGTTTTCAGTTTAGGTAAATGCTGTCCCTTGATAAACACTCTAAATGGCTTTAGTTTTCAGTGTTTCGTGTCAATTTTGATCTTTAGTATAGCTTAATAACTTCTTTTCTGTATCTTTCTTCTAATATAAACACAGAGAGCTTTTGAACTTTAGACACTGCGATGTGTCACAACAGCACATTTGTCTTAGATTCTAGAGTAAACTGAAATCTCAAGATTAAATGAGCATGTATCAGAGAAAATTCTAAATGGCTAGGTGAAAGTTTACAGTTATGAAAAATTAGGGAAATCATTCATCTTGTAAGGTCTGCACTATCAAACTGACAGCCTCAGAAGTGAGAACAATGTTATAATGTTACCACATCATAATTTCATAAAAGCAAAACTTTATTTAAATATACATATAAATAATTTTTAAATGACCTCACATTGAATGACAAATACTTTGTTAAGGTACTTTACACGAGAAGTCTCACGTAGAGACTTCTGACAACACTCAGGGTTCTTTCATGCCTCTGTCTCCCTTGAGGTAACTGATATATATGCTGACAGGTTAAAAACTGGCCCAAGATCACATTGGCAGCGGTGATAAAGGCAGGATTGAAATTTAGAATCAATGATTTATTCTTCATCCAACCAATATTTATTGAGCGCTTACTAGGTGTCACGCCCAGTTCTCGTTTCTGGGGATACTGAGGCGAATAAAACATCAAAATCCCTGCTGTGAGAATTGGGAACACAGTTGAGTCTAGCAGTTAGAATTGATAACTACTTCTTCCAAGGTTAGGTAGCATTCTAGCCTGGTTTTTATAAGTTTAGCCCTATAAGATAATTTGTTTTTGCTGATGGAAAAACGTCCCAAAACTCACCTTAAGTCTACAAAGAGTGGAAGTCTGGAATAAAGCTAAACTCTTCCAGAAAAACAAACAAACAAAAACCAAAATAAAAAAACTATCCTTGAAGTAGCTACTTCCTTAAAATATAAACCAACTAACCAACACACACATGCACACACAAGTTCCTCTATATCTTTGCAAATCATCATCCATGCTGGACAAACTTTATGAGCCTGGGGAAATACCCTTTACAATGCATGATTGCCTGGCTAGTGGACTATTTTTCTCTGTTACAGATATCTGGTTGCAACAATTTTCATGTGATCCAACAAGAAAAGACACCACAGTGCATTTCCATAATACAGTGACCTGAATTTGCTGGGAGAGACTGTAGTCCATCAGGTAAGACTTTTACCCCCTTAGCAACCAGATTGCCTCTGTGCTGCAATATAACAACCTCTGCAGTAGCCTGACCTACTTGCGGAGCCCAAAGTGCGTAGAGAAGCACCTGTATCTCCGAACATCACGGCCCATACGCACATCTAACCCATAGCTCATGGTTCAAAGTTGCTGCTTGTTATGTTACACTGACAAGTAGTCTCAATAAGAAATTTTAGAACAGTGACATTTCCCCATAGATAGTTTCTGTACCCATCTAAACTTTCTATAATTTAAAATACAGCACAAGCTTTTCATATGGAAAAGCATTGGGATAGACAAATAATTGGATGCCTTCAGCAATAATCATGAATATATATATATAAAATTTTAAAATCATCATTATTACTATACTATATACTTATAATGATTAATACATTCTTTATTTCTATTTTCACACACTATGATGTATGATTTTTATATTTGAGTCCTGTTTTACAGCCTTAATATATATTAATATACATATTATAATACATATTATGTTAAAGGAAGAATCTTGAAATAACATTTCCCTCTCCTCCAGGTCTCTGAGATAGCACTCATTTCTTTTACCATTTGTTGAGAAAAAGCTTATATGATTCATAGTCATGTTGGACTTTTAAACAACAATGCCCAGGAGGTTTGAGCTGTTCGTAAATAATTTAAAACAGACATCATTAGAATACTGGAGTTTATATTCATATTAAAAAACTACCTAGTTCTCTTGAATTTTATGGAAGTAAAACGCGAAGTCTTCCTGAACAGTCTTAGGTGAACACAGCACCATGGACAGGGATAGATGGGAAATTTCAGTGCGGGGTGTCATGAAAGGAACAGTGAGAGTTGATGAGGCCCTCATCTTCCATCATTTAGTGAAACTGATTGCTGTCTTCTCCTTGAACAGCTCATCTTCTTACTGCCACCTCATAATCTTGACTGTGAAATAGACTTGTATATTATGTTTTTGTGTCTCATTATTGGTGGAGGTTTTCTCTTTCCTCTCCTTCTTGGCACTAGGGACAATTTGATGACAAGCTGAAACACAGGCCATTGGATAAAGGCTTTGGACTGAGAAGAAAGAGAACAGGGGGTCCGAGTTCTGGCTCTGAATGACCTGCATACATTTTTGTAATAGGACAAAATATCCCACATTCTGGACCTCAGTTTCATTATCTGTAAAAAGGAGAGCAGTAGACTAGATGATCTTTGAAGTTTTACTTTTGGCTGCAAAATTCTATGATTTAAATCTGGTTTTAGCCATGGTAACTATGAAGCAAAATGATAGCTGTAAGAGGCTAATGATTACATATTCTGCAACACCAAATTGATAAAGCAAAAATATAATTGAAATTCCTTCAAGAGTCATCCAATTGCTCATGGGGCAGTACCGTGGCAAGTATTATATTAATCCCCACTTTTAATGTTTCCTTTCATTGAAGGGATATCCATCATGCAACACTCCTGGCATCTCTCTGCACTATCACTCACTCTTCTTGGGGAGATACAGTGATTTGTCTAGATACAGCAGGTGAGTTTAGAAGGAGAATCAGGACAGGGTCGCTAGCCCTTCCCCTGGAATCCCCTTGGGAGCTGGTGTCCCTGCAGAGAATGTGTGTCCTGCTCTGTTCCTTCATGCTATCAGTTAATAGGGCCAAGGCCCTACCTGGGGAGCGCTGTAGTCACCGTGGGTAAATTTGTCTAGTTCTGGGGTCTAGTGTTAGGAAAACATTTGGTTCTTAAGTCCAAGCCACATTCTGCAATATCCGCTTTCTTAGTAGCAAACACGATATTTTGATTTCCTTGTGTCTTATTTTTGGGGTCTATTTCTAAAGTAGTTCGGAACTTGGGTGACATGCTATTTTGGGGGTTCCCTGAAGTCTCAATGAGCAGCACTAGATTGTAATCACAGACGACTTTGGCCGTGAACTTTTCACTTAGATGCATGCAGGTCTTCTCCCAGCCTTGAATGTCTCTGGTAAGGTCTCAACATCATCACTGCGAATTCTGGCCTTTGGTATGCCAGAGATCATCTCAGCCAACAATTACACAGCTGCATGGCACCCACGGTTCTAAAATGGAAGCCAAATATTTAAACGATCACCATGTGCCTTAAATATATTGCATCCAGCTTATCACAGAGCTGAATCAGGATGGGAAGGACGAAGCATTTATTACATGATGTGGCTGTTGGCTGAAATTTGAATAATTGATCTACCCTTATTACAATTTGTTTTCCCCCTGAATCCAGAAAGAAGAACAGCTTGAAGTCACAGAAACTATGTAGTTTAATAAATATTTGAGGGCCTGGTATAATGCCTGGACTTCTTTAGGTACTAGGGGATACAGCAGTGGACTGAATGCACAAAAATTCATATCCTCAAGGAACTTGTATTTTAGTGGGAGGAGACACAATAACCAAAGTAAAGAAGCAAATAAAGGAAATACTTAAATAATGTAAATAAATGCAGTATAGTGGTACAGTGTCTGGAGTCAAACAGCCTGGGGTCAGGGCTCTATCACTTATAAGCCATATGACTTTAACCTCTATGTACCTCAGTTTCCTCATCTGTAAAATGGGGTTAATAAAACTTTGGAAGGTTTATCATGAACCAATGCCCAGGGTTCTAAGAAGTGCAAGAGGGCCATGTAACTGAAGAGGAGAATGCAGTAGAGAGGGGTCGTGGATTGGGACTCCTTAGAAAAAGAGCCTAAGACAGGAATTCAGGTGCCTATGGTTTATCGAGGATGTGCTCTCAGGAAAAAGGGAGAGAGAAAACCAGAAGAGAGCAGATGAAGGAGTTAAGCAAGGATGAGGCCTCAGCTGGTGCATACTGGCCCATGGGGAGCTCTGGAGCATGAACTGCACTGCAGACTGTGTCCCCCCACTTCAGACCAGCGGGCCGGCCTTTTGTAACCCAAAATCAGTGATTCATTGGCAGTGGGCTGCCAGGGGAGATAGTTCTCAGTCCCTTCGTGCTGCTATTACAAGAACCACAGACTGTGTAGCTTATAAACAACAGAAATTTATTTGTCACAACTGTGGAGGCTGGAAGTCTGAGATCAAAATACCAGCATGATGGGGTGAGGGCCCTCTTCTGGGTTGTAGACTTCTCCTTGTATTGTCATGGGGTGAAAGGGGCTAGGGAGCTCTGTGGGGTTTCTTTTATAAGGGCACTAATCCCATTCATGTGGGCTCCAACCTTTTGACCTAATCACTTCTCAAAGGGCCCACCATTGCCTTGTGGGTTAGGATCTCAGCATATGAAGTTTGGGGGGAGGGAGTGGACACAAATATTCAGACCATAGCACTAGGCTAAAATCAAGGTGTCAGCAGAGCTGCATTCCTTTCTGGAAGCTCTAGGCAAATGCTGAGAAGAAAAGCTGCAGGGGGCACCTAGCTGCCTCACCTCCACATCCTCAGTGATTCAGGTCTGGCTCCAAACCAGCACGTCCCACACACAAAGCAACAGCCTTGTGGGGAGCCAGCCCCACATCCTCAGAGGCAGTATAAGGTAGCCACAAGAGACGTGTTCTATTTAAGAATTAGGAATGAAGCAGCAACCATCTGAAGGTTGGTAGAGGCAGTTAGGGGCAGTCACTGAGGTGCTGGTGGGTTCTGCTTTGTGCTTGGTTTTCCCACTCCAGGTCCAGCTCTTCTTCCCAAATGCTGGCCCTACTGACCAGCAGTGATCCCAGACCTGCCAGAAAATGTTTTGCTGTGACCTAACAGAGGTAGAAGCCACAAAGGGCCGACAGCCTTCCAGAGACCTCTCTACCAGTCTCTCCCGCCATTGATTTCCACTTAGCATCCAACGTGTCCACCTGTACCAGGTACTTTTCTCTGGTACTTTTTGGACCCGTTCTTCCTCAGATCCTGCCAAAATTGTGTAAGGTCTAACTCCTTAATCAATAATCTACTCCATAATACTCATAGTGGTCTTACTTCTCTGATTGAACTTTACTGGTACAGGAGGGAAACATAATTAACTTCATCTTATTACATCTTCAGGGATATTGTATCATTCCTTATAAATTGCCACACCAGACACCTTTCTGGCTGGCTGTCCTTGAATATAATGAATGCATATCAATATAATCAATGTGACGCTGTATATCATGTCCTCAAATATCTGATAGGGTAGGCACGAAAGAACTCTTTTCAGGAGAATCTTAGTATAGAGATCTTTGTCAGTGAGACAAACAGAAACTGGGGGCTAGAGAGACAGCAGAAAAATAAATGATCTGCCCTTGTATCTTGCAGAAAACTGAAAATCTTCTCCCATCTCCGGGGCTGTTACCTCCTGGTTTCTCCTCCTCATTCTTGCCTTGAGTCTTTCTCCTTCATCACACAGCAAGATGCTGAAGAGAGGCCAGAACGACTTAATTCAGTCATGAAATTGCTAAATTTATTCATTCATAATCTCATGGTGTAATGGGAAGCGAGTCGGCCTGAGGCTCAGGGGATCTGGTTTCTGGTCCTAATTACCAAGAACCCTCTGTGGAATTAGGGGAAAGGCATCCAGCCTCTCTGGGCTTCAGTATCTTTGTAACGTGTTTTATAATAGCTAATTGAATGGATTATGGACCTTCTGCTACATACCTAAATTCATGGCTCTTGTAAAAGTCTTTCTAGAAACCTGCATTTTAGTTATTTATATCAGAATTCACAAAGTATGGAGCATGCCTCCCAGAAGTGGTATAATAATAAATACATGAATTGACATGGTGCCCTCCCTTGATCCCAAGGTCAGATGGTCTTGTGTCATGGTGGGATCACACACATGGAGCCATCCTGAGGAAAGAGTGGCCGTTCCAGAACACAGAGGAGTTGATGGAGGTTTTCTCACTCTTTTACTTGCTTTCGGCACAGTATGACATATTGATGTATGCCTAGGTGTATTATCACAACTGTTTTTAGATAATATTCACTAGTTTTAGTTCAATTAACTCTCATAAAATAGACACATGACTTAAAAAGATTTCCTGCAAAGGAACCATGGACTGAAGTGTCAACAAGAACATGAACAAATGAACAACGAGCAAACAAACAACAAAAATGACAAAGCAGACACTTTTACTCCTAGAATGAACTCCTTCCTATTCACATGAAAAGGTAAAAATGAGGATCAAACCAGATCTGAAACAAACTCTAACAAAAATATTCAAAATTATCAAGAAGATGGTTTAAAATTTGAATTTACAATCTATTGATTCATGTCTACTATCATTAACGAGGAACCTCTACGTAAGGGCTTGTAGTGTCTTGAAATATTAACTAATGTAGTAGAATGCCATATGATTAACAAGGCTTTTAAAAATAGTAGTTATTTCATCTTGATATCTTCTTTTCATTTTCTTTTTTGTACATTTGTTATAATGGTTGTAACACCTGGGCAGGTATACATATTGGAAGCATATACTAAAAATATTTTACGGATTAGAGGGATGTGACAGCAGAAAGCTGCAGACCACTGATTTGGGCTGAAACTGACATGTCCACCTGTCCATCTGACTTATGAAGAAGAGGCGTGGTGGGGGGCAGCCTTGATTCTGCACTTCAGTATGGTAAGATGCTTACCACTCTACTTTTTATGACCTATGACATAATTACAGGAGTTAAGGTAAGGATTATACTTTAGGTATTCACACGAATGTTTTCATTTTAATTGTCAGGACCCCACCTTCCCACCCCTAACTTCTAGGAAGAACAGGACTAGGTTTAATAATCTGTCGATGAGTTGCTCATTTTCTCTCTTAACTATCACCTGGTTCAACATCTAAGTAAATTAACATCGCTACCCTGTTAGCTTTGGGGAACAAAGGGAATCTGTGAAGATTTTTCAGGTTCAGGAAAGAATCTTGTTAGGGTGTTGAATATGTGCAATATTTATTTATTTATTTATTTATTTGTGGTACACGGGCCTCTCACTACTGTGGCCTCTCCCGTTGCGGAGAACAGGCTCCGGACGTGCAGGCTCAGCAGCCATGGCTCACGGGCCCAACCACTCCACGGCATGTGGGATCTTCCCGGACCGGGGCACGAACCCGTGTCCTCTGCATCGGCAGGCAGACTCTCAACCACTGCGCCACCAGGGAAGCCCGCAATATTTATTTTTAGGTCTAGTTTACGGATCTAAAGTTACTTTTGCTCAGGAACAACAACTAACACCCCCCCCGCCCCGGTTGCTCATAGATTGTTTATGGTACACTATTTTTAAAGTGTACTTTATGCAGAAAAGAGTAATATTTAATACTTTAAGTTATTAAAATTTTTTTCGAAATATAGACAGGCGATAGAAAAGAAACAGGGTATAAATGCAGACTAATTGTGCATCAGTAACACAATTTGAATCTTAGTGAATCTTAGTGACTCAATGCCATAAAAGTTTATTTTTCACTCCTATTGCGTGTCTAATGCAGCTTGGCAGGTGGGGCTCTGCTCGCTGAAATGTCTCAGGGACTGTGGTAGACAGAACAAGGGCCTCCAAAGATGTCCATGCCCTAAAACCTAGACTGTGTAAATATATTACCTTACATAGCAAAAGGTGCTTTGCTGATGTGATTAAGTTAAGGATTTTGAGATGGGGAGATGATCTTGGATTATCCAGGCGGGTCTAATGTAATCACAAGGGTCCTTTTAAGAGGGAGGCAGGCAGTAGTAGGAGATGTGACCGGGGAAGGAGGAGCTTGGAGTGATATGAGGGAGGGTCACAAGCCAAAGAGTGCAGGCAGTCTTAGACATTTTTTAAAAGGCAAGGAAATCGATTCGCCCCTGAAGCCTCCAGAAGGAACCAGCCCTGTCGACGCCCTAACTTTAGCCCAGTGAGACTGATTTTGGACACTGACCTCCTTAATTATAAGATGATAAATTTGTTTTAAGACACTTAATATGTGGTAATTTGTTATAGAAGCAACAGGAACCTAATACCCAGACCAATATTCAATTTTGACAAATGCTTTCACGGTCCCTAAAGCAGAAAACAGAAAAGTGGTAAATTATGTGCCTGCTCGTAAAGCTTCAGCTAGAAGCAACGCGTATTGCTTCTGCTTACATTTCATTGGCTAATGCAAGTCACATGGTCACACCATCTCCAAGGAGGTGGGGTGTACACAAACAGGAAGAGCAGAACTGGAGAGAATAAGACTTAGGACAGTGAAAGTGTGACTCATCCTAGGAAAACTGATGCACACATTCAGGATTAAAAAAAACCCCAACAGTTCAAAATTTCTCAGTAATAGATTTGGAGTAGGCACTGGTGAGTGAGGCAGTGGCTACCAAGACTTCACCTGAATCCCAACAATGGGAACATTCAACCTCTCCTGGGTTCCATGTAGCTACAAGAGACGGCCCAGGGATTTCCCTGGTGGTACAGTGGTTAAGAATCCGCCTGCCAATGCAGGGGACATGGGTTCAATCCCTGGTCCAGGAAGATCCCACATGCTGCCGAGCAACTAAGCCTGTGCACCACAATTACTGAGCCTGTGCTCTAGAGCCCACGAGCCACAACTACTGAGCCCACATGCCACAACTGCGGAAGACGGGGTGCCCTAGAGCCTGTGCTCTGCAACAAGAGAAGCGACTGCAATGAGAAGCCTGTGCACCGCAGAGAAGAGTAGCCCCTGCTCGCCACAACTAAAGAAAGCCCACGCGCAGCAACGAAGACAAAAATATAAATAAATAAATAAATAAATAAATAAATGAAGGAAGGAAGGAAGGAAGGAAGGAAGGAAGCAATGTTAGGAAGCAATGTTATTAAAAAAAAAAAAGAGAGAGAGAGACAGCCCAGCCTTGACAAGAGGAGATGGGTCTCTGAGGATTGGTGTTAGTGGACTCGAACTGCTTTAGACCAGTTGGAGTTCCCAGGTCCCTCGGTAGCTGGTTTTTGGCTGGGTTTGGCCAGTGGGAAGCACTGGTAGGAAATTGGTTGGTGGGAGGAACCAGGGTGTTTCTCCCTCTGCTTTTCTCCTTGGGTGAACACAGGGACTGTATCTCTCCTTATCTGCTTCTGCTGGATCAGCCCGTTTTCAAGTTCCAACTTCTGCAATGACCCTAAGCCATGAGTTCTGGTAACTCTACCTCCTCCTGTTGTCCCTCCAGCCTAGGGATGGGTATAAACTTTATGTTTTTGCTAATCTGTGAGTTACATCATTTTTTTAAACCAAGCCTCTTACATCATCTGTGTAACCAATTCCCTACATTAAAATTCCAGTTTGTTTCTGGTTTCCTGGTTGGACCCTGGTTGAAACACTGAGTAACTCAGAATCTGACAAGCACCCTCCCCACACGGGCAACTCTGGATAAGGGAATGTCCTTGTGGTCCTAAGCAGTAGGTGAGGAAAAACTAGTGAAAATAACAGGATTCAAGGCAGAGTAGGTACATCGCATGCAATATATAGACTGTATAATTCTTTGTGGTCAGGACTGTCTTGTGCATTGTAGGATATGTAGCAATATTTGGGACATACTTACATTAATTCAATTTGAACTAGGTGTCCTGCATTTTCATTTGCTCAATCTGGCAACCTTAATAGAGAATGAGCTCACATGGAGAGCTGGCTTCAGTGCTGGGCTTTGCAGGAATAAATACGGGGGCAGGCAGAATCAGTTTTGGAGAAAATCAGGCACTAGAATCAGACCTTGATTGAAGTCTTTGTTATAGGCAAAAGTTACTGTGACTGAGGCAATCATGAAATATGGATTAATCCAATCGGAGGACCCAAGAGAGTGAAGGTTCAGAAAAATGCCAGTGTGTGTGTGTGTAAATGAATTACAGAAACTTACCTGAAATAATGGCCCAAATTCAGCAGTTGCTAGTGCAATGTTCTCAATTATTTGGGAGTCTAAAGATATATAGATGGTAAACTAACATGTGTTTTTTGAGGATAGTGATGGAAGACAACAGTATCTTGCAAAGACCAAACGTCCAAAGCTGGTGAGCTGTCTAAACCAGTGGTTCTCAGCTGGAGGCAATTTTGTCCCCCAGAGAATATTTGACAATGCCTAACACAGTTTCGATTGCCACAGATGTAGGCAGGTGCTTCTGGTATCTAGTGTGTGGAGGCCAGCTAACCACCCTACACTGCAGAGGAAAGCTCTTAAACTCCCAAACAGCTCCCAACATCCCCCCCAGAGAATCATCCAGTGCAAAAGGTCTATAGAGCCGCCGTTGAGAAACCCTGGTATAAATACATATGGAAAGTCAGTAGCCAGCACACATTCCATAAAAGCATATACAAAATGTGCCATCCTAAGAGTGAAACCAGATAATCACGCTGAAATTCCATGAGGACAGATTCCAAACTGAAATAGAAGCAGCTGACACCACACAGGCCCCTCATTTGTCATCCCATATCTGGGATTTAGCCACCTCTGCCCAGAGACAATAAATCGTCACTATGTGTGGTGTGTGCATGGCATTGCTCTCCTGTGTATATTTAATCCGTTTCCCTAAATACAGTGCTATTGTTTCTTCAGGGTGATTTATTTTTGCACAACACAGGAGATGGATGTATGCCTGACAACGTGGTTCAAGTTCAAGGAGTTCGCTGGCGGATGTTGTGAGCTAAACCAGGGCAAGAAGACATAGCTGAAAACCAGTGGAGTTCTCAGTTCTTGGGAAAGGTAACCAAGAGTGTTTATTAAAGCTCTGTCAGTTCTAGGGGATGTAAAACCAATCCAGCTGGCTTAAAAAGCAAAAGAGAGAGAGAGAAAAAAAAAGCAAAAGAGGATAAAATGTGTCATATAACTGGACTGTTCCTGGGGTATCTCATAGGACCAGAGGAGGAGCTGCATGCACCAGTGCCTGTTCCCAGGACTGGACACCACTGGAATCATCTGATTCTCTCCATCCATTTCTCCATCTCTGACCTCATTTTGCAGACAGGCTTTCTCCACAGGGTGCTGGTAGAGAAGATGGCTACTGGCAACCTAAATGTCACATCTTCCCAACTTAAAACTTCTCTTTCCCGTTATCTATATGTCAGACTCAGAAAAGGTCTCTGGCCCTACTTGGGTCATTGCCCATGCTCCTGGATCACTCGTTATGTCCAGGGAAATGGATACTAAGATTGGCCAAGTCTGTGTTATGGGTCCACCCCTGTCATCAGGAGTGAAGTTACACTTCCACAGAGTAGAGGTGTTTGGTCCAGGGTAGTGTCTCCAAGGTAACCTGCACAGCCAGGGATGAAAGCCCTCACTATACAGCTCCTTCCAGCAGTCGGGTACCAGCTAATACAGTCAAGAAGTGTCAGGACTAGAAGAAGAAACATAGTAATGTGGTCCCAGGACAGTGATTCTAATTACCTCCGCTACTAACAAACACAGGTCTGTGTGCAAGGGTCAAGTTCTATTTTTCACTCTGGAGTTTCAAATTATCTATAAATTTATCTCCTTTAGTGTTGAACTGCCGATAGGTTGTACATGCCTTACCAAATGCTGACTCGTAGGACTGTCTGTCGGACCACCATCCCAGGTTAATAAGAATAAAGAACATGGCGCTTTTCTAGAGTGGTGCTCTTTGGATTAAAATTCTGGGAAAAGCACTTTGAGAACTGACTGTATTTCTAAAGATTTCTTAATAATGATAATTTCTCCCAGCATGAGCAGGAATAGAGATCTGTGTTTCAGAATAAATGGATTATGTGTCCTAGCAACCTGGAATTTTAAACTTTTTATTAGTCTTCCCCTGCAGTTGGCACATGAAAGGGGAAAAACACAAACATCATTGAAGAGAGAGTTTATGTATGAAGTGTGAGATGTAAGAGCTCTTAATTTTCTCTTGCAGCTGAGTAAATCTTTGGAGTCTTGGCTGAATTACAGGAAATGAAATGTACAATTAAATTGTGGCTTGACAAGTTTATTTACCCAAGGACAGTCTTAATTATTGTTGATTTTTTTTTTGCTATTTTAATTAACTTAATAATAAAGTTGATATACTATATTTATGTAATTATGTTGAATTTATGAAATTTATTTCTCCTTTTATTGCCCTACTTCAAAAGGAAAAAGCAAATATACAAAGAAATGCAGACGATGAGCTTAATTATTTAACTGGGCAAGAGTCAACAGGGATATTAATTTATAGGAATTATCTGGAATTCTTCATTGCCTTACTTGCAACTGGGATGGATTTTCCTCTTAAGGAAAAATTTCCCTTTTTTCTTCTGAACCAAAGACTTATGATGATTAAATGAGATAACATATACTCGGTATTGGCATAGAACAAGTTTTCAATAAATGTTTCTCTTTTCAGCTCCTTCCAATAACTAGTCATCAGGCCTGATGATTTAGCAGAACAAGTAGTTCTCAAATTGCAGAGCATATTTGGATCATCCCAGAAACTTGTGAAATATTCCACCCCCTGGTGCCCACTTTGGAACCACAGGATCTGAATTTCCAGATCTATGTCCAGCAAGCTCTGATGAACATCAACTATCAGAACCGCCGATCATAAGCTTTGCTTAAGTCAGAGCCTGCAACAACTTCTGGGTTTGTTTCTTTGGCTCCCAAGAACTGAATGAATTCCGTATCCATTTTAAAGAGAAATTTGGAGCTAGAAAGGAACTTAGAGAGTATTTATTCCAGTTCTTTCTATTGCAGTTGGAACTGAATCCCAGAGAGGCTAAGTAACTTGCCCCATGGGGACACCCAGTCAATTGCTGTGCGTGGTGTGTTTGCCCCTGGGCCCCGTCCCACACCAGAGCTGACTCAGCATTAAGTTCTCCTTGGCTTCATGTAGAGGAGACATTGACTTTGGGATCAAATTTACCTACTTGTGCTGCTAATACATAGATGACTCCAGCCTGAATACGTTACACACATCCTATGTTTCATACTTCGTACAAAAATAGCTTCCCAGGGCTTCTTTGGTGGCACAGTGGTTGAAAGTCCGCCTGCCGATGCAGGGGACGCGGGTTCGTGCCCCAGTCCGGGAAGATCCCACATGCCGCGGAGCGGCTGGGCCCGTGAGCCATGGCCGCTGAGCCTGCGCGTCCGAAGCCTGTGCTCCGCAACGGGAGAGGCCACAACAGTGAGAGGCCCGTGTACCGCAAAAAAAAAAAAAAAAAAGCTTCCCAGTTCTAATGGCTGTTTCTCACTTTTATTACTTGATATAATTACCCCTTGCCCAGTCTTCTGCCTGCCTGGTGATGTGATTCATGACTGTTATTAGCAGGAGGCCTGAATGCACTTTGAGAGGAGCATTACAAGCAAACATCATCAATCAAATACTGTATAATCCCATTTGATTATTTTAGTGTCTCAGGAGCGTGAGAGATTTAGGTAGATAACTTTGGAAAGGATTGTTTCCTTTTTATAGCTTCAAGTCAAGTTGGCTTTGGGGAGTATAAGGTCCCATTTTTCAAGTTTAGGGGCAGAAGTTTTAAGTGCCCACCCATCTATTTTAGAACTGCATGATACGAACATTGGATGAAAGACCACCATATATGATTTATGGTGATGTTTTTGAAGTTCAAGTCCTAAAAGTGAATGAGAAACTCAAAATTAGGTGTAATTAGTATCGTTTTCAGTTATCTGAATTGATCTATCCTACCTGTAACTCAAATTATTATTACTGGAAATTAGTACCTCTCAGGCTACGCCTTACTGATTTCTGAGCCATTCCCAGGGTGTACTTCATGTCTTCCCATCTGTTTCTGCAGCTGTGGCCTCGTCTGTGGCTGACCTTAAGAGGATTCTTCCCTGTTGGCCGAGGCAGTCTTCCACTGCTAACTGATGCTTTTCCCACCACTATGCATGGCTGGAGGGGCATGGCCTACACTTCTGTCTCTTCATTCCCTATACCTCTGTTTTAAGGATAGTTTCCTGAAGATTTGATAGTAATGAAAGGGAGATACAATACCCGCAGAGAAAGATCAGATCAGCACTCAGCTTCTCTAAAAAGTCTAAGCCCCTACTTAACCCCAGTTCTCCCTTTACCAGGCTGAGACAGCTCACTTCCTACTGGAAAGTTCTAAATGCTTCAGGGTTTGTGCCAACTGTCTCCCATCCCTAGAAAGAAAAGGGAGTTTCTTCCTCACTTCTGTCTGTGGTCTACTTGCCTTAGACAATGAATCTATTGCTGAAAGATTGAGAATTAGAAATGCTCTTTCCCTCATGGGCAGCGATGATACAGGAGAGAACGGCATGGCTCTCATGCCCCGACAGCACAGTCATACCATGGCCTGATGTTAGTACATTACCCAGAAGCTGGGTTATTCAGTCCCCAAACCGTGTATGAAATATCAAGAACCCAACCAGGTTGAGCTGTTCCAAGCTCCATTTAGATAATTCCATCTCTTCATCAACGCTTCATAAACGGGCATGCGTAGGGGTCCAGTCTTCCCTGAAGTCATGTTGTTAGAGAAACATTCCTCATTGCAGTACTTTTCTTTTTTTTAATGCAGTACTTTTCTTTTTTTTAATGCTGTACTTTTCTGAGTGTGGGTATTAATGTGCTTACTGTGAAAACCACACTCCAGGGATCCCTCCACAGCAGGGCTGATATTTGCACGCCCTCACGTCCCTCGTGTGCAATCCTCCTAAAGCTGCAGGCCTGGCTGGACAGGGAAGCCCAGTGGGGGAGGCCCTAGGAGTCAGCCTGCTGGGACACAGGGCACAGCAGAAAAGGGCAGAGGACAGATCTGAGGGGCACGTGGAGGATAATCAGCACACTGCCTGAGGTTAGAGTATTCAGGGAGAGTCTGATTCCCTGCTGGAGACTTTAGAACGTCATAACTCAACAAGACCTAGGGTTTTCCTGAAGATTGGGTTCAAAAACTCTAACCTGGCTGTGTCTCTGTGTGTGTGCCTGTGTGTGTATGTGTGTACAGAATCTGTGTGTGTGTATGTGTGTGGGTGTGGGTCTCTCTGTGTGTATGTATCTTTGTGTGTATTTGTCTGTGTCTGTGTGTGTATGTCTATATGTGTCTGTGTGTATCTGTGTGTGTGTGTGTGTTTCCCTGAAAGCAGGGTCTTGGGCTGGGACAGAGAAGAAAGGAATTTCTGGGGTGGAGGACCCAGAACTCACACTGTGATGATTCGGAGTCTGAGAGGCAGTGGATACCCAACCCTGGCCTGTCCAGGCATCTTGGGGCTAACTGGCACCTGGGGAAGCGGTCTTGGGAATCTGAATGACTGTGATTTTGATTAGGCAAGGTGGGGCTTTGACATGGCATAGTAGCTGCACCCTTTTTTTTTTTTTTTTTTTTGCGGTACGCGGGCCTCTCACTGTTGTGGCCTCTTCCGTTGCGGAGCACAGGCTCCGGACGCGCAGGCTCAGCGGCCATGGCTCACGGGCCCAGCCGCTCCACAGCATGTGGGATCTTCCCGGACCGGGGCATGAACCCGCGTCCCCTGCATCGGCAGGCGGACTCTCAACCACTGCACCACCAGGGGAGCCCAGCATCACCCTTTTAAAAGAACCATCAGGCCAGGACTGCCTCTAATATTCGAGGGCCTCAAGGCAATAGACAAATAAAAGCCTGCATACCATATGTCCAAATCTTCAGAAGTCACAAATCAAGCTATGTCACAGCTTAGCCCTTGTGCCAAACCCGGCCACAGCACTCCCCAGGGATTGTCCTTGCAACCTGGAAGCTGAAGAAGCCACACCCCTCCCCTGCCTGCTAGTGGCAGCCTAGCTCTGCTGGTGCGGCCACGACAGACAGACCAGGGCAGACTGGGGTCTGGGCTCAGACTGCTGTGGGCAAAGCCACCTGCCTGACCAGGGACAGGGACAGACGTGGGCCCAGCTGACTGGGGAGTTCTCAGCTCTCAGCACTTCCAGCAACAGAACAGAAGGATTCTATTGTCAAATTGCTTTGGAAAATTCCACAAACCAACTCTCCTGCCCACCTCCTTGGAGAGTCACAATTTACATTACAGTATATAGTAAAGATTTTGATGGATCATATGAGAAGAAAATCTGCTGAACTTTGTTTAACTCAGCATTTCCCAAATGGGGCATTCTTTTGGGAACCTTCCTTTTCTCTTTAAGCCTTAATATCCCAGGGCAGCAGAGTTCTCCAGCACACCTAAGGAACTGCTTTTTTGGGAAGGGTTTCTGGACCTCAGATGCAGAGGACGGAGTGAATCATAACTCGGTCTGTAGCACGTGATTGTTCCTGGTTCATGCCAGGCCCTGCTCTCGTTCACTCTTACATTTATCCAGAGCCCATGATCATTGGGGTAAGCATGGTGCTTTAGGGCTCACAGTACTCTTAGGGGTCCACAAAATAATTTCTTTTAAATCAGAAGTAAACATGTGCTTTCAGGTCAAAGAAGATTTTTTGGTACATAATATTAATATATTCACCTTTATTCTAAGACAGTTGTAAAATATTATATATATATATATATACTATATATATAGTATATATTATATGTGTATATATACACAACTATAATATATATATATTTGGCCGTGCCACGGGGCTTGTGGAATTTTAGTTCCTCAACCAGGGATTGAACCTGGGCCTATGGCAGTGAAACCCTGCGTCCTAACCAGTGACCACCAGGGAATTCCCTTTAATATATTTTGTCTCGAAATGATCCATGAATGCAAAAGGACCAAGGGCCTCTGGAAATCAGAATGTGGCCCTGTATTTATGTGTTCTCCTTATCTTATATCCCAGTCCTATTGTCCCCAACAAGCAATGCTTTTAACGTGTACACTTATTTCTATTTGAATGTTTTTGAAAATATATATTGTTGCTTTGTGTAGTGTATTTTTCATTTACATGCTATTGTATTGTTCTGTTTCCTGCAATTTTCACTGGGCACCATGTTTTTATGATCAACCCATGCTGCTATAAGTACGTTCAACTCTATATTATTGGCGTCTACCTGCTGCAAAATACTCCATGGTACATCTGCATGTTTTACCAGTTCACTCTCCCAGCAATGCACGCCCACCCTCCAACTCCATCTCTATACTACAGTGACCGCCAAGTACATTCCCCTCATGGTCCTGGGTGGGAAAGTCCCCAGGATATATTCTCAGAAGTTAATTTCTGAGCCAGAGGGTACATACATACTTAATTTGGCTAAGTTATACCAAAAGGCTCTCAGAGAGAAATGCTGTTTTCATATTTTTCCTTTTTTTGAGCTAGTCATGTCAGGGTTTGCTACCCATTATGTTAGCTTCATAAAATAAATTGGGTAGTTCTTCTTTTATATTCTGGAGCAATCTGTATTGTCCTGGAATTCATTGTTCTTTGGAAGTGTGAAAATATGGGCAGTATGACTGCTTGGGGTTAAAGCCAATTTATATAGGCAGTTCTCTGAAAATGTTTTATATTTCTTCCTTGGCTATTGGTTCTAATAAATTTTAAGAGCTCTCAATCCAACGTTGGCACCTAGGCAGGAACAACTAGGTCCATGTGACACCAAGATGTGTATTTCTGTTATTGATGACTTTGTAACTTGGTGTAACGCCTGTGTACAATGGTTGCTCAGTAACATTCTTGATGGGCTTGCAGTTCTTAGCTTCCTACTGCAGAGCAGGATTTCATTCTCTGTATGTGAGATAGGTCTGCCCTGGTCCAGGAATGGGCTTTTTTTTTTTTTTTCATCATCTCAAAGTTTTGCTTTTAAGTTGACAGTGATGTCTTATACTTTTTGGCATACGTTTTTACATATTTAAATTCTCAAAACGTTTTCCCTACTGAGGAAGCCAAGGCTGGCAAATGATGACTTATAAATCATGTGAATCATTCTGATTACCCACAGGACATTTTTTTCCTTAATATTAGTCATTCCAAAATTGCACTTGTATCACAAAACTGTCCTTTCCTGAATCGTGTGTGATAAGTGTGTGACCCATTCCTCTCTAATTACTGCAGTTAAGATTAGTATGTTTTCAAAAAGGAAGCTATCTGTAAAAATGATGTGAGAGTTTTTCATTTCTCAGGTTCACTTGGCAAGTTACATTATACAGATATCTTCCATTTTAAATAAAGCCACTACTGTACCTATGTTAAAACTTATAGAATTATGCCAAAGGAGGCTCATGTGTTTCCTAAAGAGTTTTCTCTTGGATCTATCAAGAAATAATTCCCGCCCCCCCCCCACCAAGGAAATATACCACGAATTTTGTCAGTCATTGAGACAATAAGATTTACTCTTCTGATATTAATATTATAACTTATTTTGCTGGAATACAGCTATTATATAAAGGAAAAGATATGACAATTGGATTCTAGGATCCAAAGTGACTCAGAGGTCAACTTTTCTTCCTTTCTCACTTTTTCCAAATGTAACCTAAAATCCCGTAGGCTTAAAGAAATTTTCCAGAAGAAAATCTTTATATGAAAGCAACAGTGTCGGGCTTCCCTGGTGGCGCAGTGGTTAAGAATCTGCCTGCCAATGCAGGGGACAAGGGTTCAAGCCCTAATCCAGGAAGTTCCCACATGCTGCGGAGAAACTAAGCCCGTGCGCCACAACTACTGAGCCTGCGCTCTAGAACCCGTGAGCTACAACTGCTGAGCCCGTGAGCCACAACTACTGAAGCCCGCGTGCCTAAAGCCTATGCTCCGCAACAAGAGAAGCCACTGCAATGAGAAGCCCGTGCACCGCAACAAAGAGTAGCCCCGCTCTCTGCAACTAGAGAAAGCATGCACTCAGCAAGGAAGACCCAACGCAGCCAAAAATAAATAAATTAAAGAAAAAAAAACAACAGTGTGGACTTCATATCATTAATTCTGGAAAGAAAAGCACAAAGTCCATTTTCTAATCTTAATTTGTTGTACGTGAGTATCTTGTGCTGACTTCTGGCATCAGTGGGAGTTCGGTGCTTTCGTCCATTAATTGATTTTACAAGCATTTATTGATATCTGCTTTATGGCAGGATATAGTGGTGAACAATTACAACCACAAAAAAACAGACTCTGCCCTCCTCAAGCTTACATTCTAATGGAAGAAATAGACAGCAAACAAAGGATCAGGGGTGGTTATAATTCTCTGGGGTTGCTGTGTGGAGTGTGGAATGTGGTGGGGTGAGGGGGAAGAGGCACGGTGGTGACAGCAGACAGAGATGACCAGGACAGAAGCGGTGGCTTGGCTGAGAGCAGTAGCAGTGGAGAAGGAGAGAAATGGACAGATTGGGGATAAGATTTGAAATAGAGCTACGGATCTCCAACATACTATATGTAAGGCTACCTTGGTCCAGCTTCCCAGAAACAGACTGAGATGGAGATTTGGGGGCAGGAGTTGCTTGCAGAGTGTTCTCAGAATGCCTGTGGTCTGTATATGTATAACTGATTCACTTTGTTATAGAGCAGAAACTAACACACCATTGTAAAGCAATTATACTCTAATAAAGATGTTAAAAAAAAAAAAAAAAGAACAGCTGTGATGGAGTGAAGGAAGCAGGGTAGGGGAGTCGAGGTTGAACTGCAGTTACAACAGAGGCCTCAGCTGACCTCAGGGGGAGAGCTGAAGTTGGGCTGGCCCTTCCAATATGTCCCAAAATGAAGCGAGGAAGGGGTGGGTCTTTGTGCCCCTCATGAACAAGTCATTGGAAATGGGCTGCTCAAGGAGAGGACCTGGGCCAGGCAGCCCCCTTCAAAACAGGCAATTCCTGAAGAGGGACTCAGCTGGGAGTTGTCAGGAACCAGCATTCAGTGGCTGGGAAAATAGGTGCCTAGGTCCTAATGGGGGGCATTTGGGTGGCACATCACACCACCCACTAGAGTACACGTAGCTCTCACTTCCCTAGCAGGTGTTGTGTTCTAACCTAGACTGATGATAAAATGGTAATCTCAAATTTTTGAATTCTCCAAATTGAGTGAGCATCAGTCATCTGAGAGGTAAAGTGCATATTCCTGGACCCAGTCCCCCCAGTCAGAGGTCTGTGCTGTGATCAGAGATGCTTCATTTTTAATGAGTATTTTAAGTTATTCCGATGCAGGGGTCTGCAGATAACACTATGGAAAAAACAAAAAAAAATCTTGTGTTAGGTACAATTCTAAGAAGTGGCCAAGGCTTCCTGCCCCTGGTGTACATGCCCTGCATAATCTCAGGATTGTAAATTGGTGGATTTTACTCTAGTGATTAGATTACATTATATGGCACAGTGGATCTTAAGGTAGGGAAATTGTCTAGGTGGGCCTGACCTAACTACATGAACTCTTTAAGATCAGAGAGCCTAGCCTCATCATGTGAGACACTTAAACCTACAGAACAGTGAGTTGATAAATGGATATTCTTTTAAGCCACTGAATTTGTGGTGTTTGTTATGCAGTAACAGAAAATTAATACAAAAATTATTGCATTAAGCATATCCTGGAGACAGAACAGAGAAGAAATAGACTTGGTTCTGAGACTAGTTGTTCTAGGTGAGAGCATGGCAAGAAAGGGGATGTCCCCTTAAGTTCTTCCCAGTTAAATGGAGATGATATGCCCACCATGCCTCCCTCATGGGATTTTTTTGGGGTGGGAAGGTCCAATTCAGGTATAAACATAACATACAAAAGACTGAATCATTATTACAATATGAGCTCTAGGACTTTTACAAGATTCTTCATAGTGATTCTTCCAAACTAAATATATAGATTTTTGAATGAAAAAATTTTTGTGTACCTTAAAGATATATTGAAAGTACTTCCTCTGACTTTGAAACAAACAATAGAGCACCAAGCTACTCACTGGCTTGCCTGCCCAGTGCCAACACACCGTGGAACCCGGGTGAGCAGAGACTCAGGGTGCACTCCTTGCACATTGTAGGGCTGGGTCGAGACTCTGTTAATGGGGGCAACAAGGGTGGACAACAGAGAGTGGAGTTAGGATCCAGCCAGGAAAAGAGAAGCCACATTGGCTATTACAACAGAGGAAATATAATGTACAGAATAGGTGTTGGAGGGCTGATGGGGCAAAATGGAACACTGGTGTAAACAGATAATAACTACAGGGAGTACTGATCACCACTTAGAACCGTGGGAAGAAAAGAAGAGGTTGGGATTAGCAAAATCTAGAAATTCAGAGGAGGGACCTCTTGGAGCTGGGATGCAGATCTCTGAGGAAGAAGCCCAAGTGGTGCTGGCACCACAGAAGAGGTGAAATGAGGCAGATTCTGGGCACGTTGAAAAAGCTGGAGTCTGGAACAGCTACTGCTGCTGGGGCAAACGGCCACTGCTAAGCTTGCAGTCTCTTTAATACCCCCTGTTGGCAGAACCCAGTAGGGGAGCAAGCAGGCAGAAGGAAAAGACTGTGTGCAGAGTCCAGGCACAGCATCACAGAGCAGGTTGTGAAAGGGTGGGTTTGGAGCTAAGAAGCAGTACCTTCATAACCAGTGGCCAGGGAAGTCTGATCTCATTTGAAGGATTCAAGACAGTGGTTGGAGATGGGAATGGTGGGAGAAGGCTGACTTATTATCAACTCCCCCTTTGCCCTAAGAAAAGATCCAAGGTCTAAGGAGCCTGAAAGGGACAGCTTTCTGACAATAGAAACCCTGGGTTGGAGAGAGAGGGATGAGAGCGGTAGGTGGCTGGCTAGAGACTACCTGCCAGGGCATGTTCCGATATGTCCCAAAATGAAGCGAGGAAGGGGTGGGTCTTTGGAGAGCATATGAGTGATGCTCTCCATCAGAGCCAGGCTGGGGGACTAAGCTCCTACTTCTCCAGTGAGGGTACTTGTCCCCCTGGAGGGACATAGAAGAATTCCAGGAAGTGTATAAAACTATAGGATGAGCATGGTGTATCTTCTAGGAATGTCACCTTTTCTGGAAGGTTTTAGGGAAAATATTTGAAGAAATCTAGGGGTTTGAAAGTGGTAATGGTGTTCTTGAACTATTTGGATATTACAAAAGTCATAGTGGAAACTATAGCCATAATAAATCTGTACAACATTCCATACATCATCTTTTGGGGGTGGAATTATGTTAACTCCTTCAGGTGACACTGGCTGACATACAGGTCTACATGCGGAGGCCCCTGAAAATATTTTCATATTAAAAATGTATTGTGGAATGGGGTGCAAATTTTACTTTTAACACTAATATATAAGATGTCGAAGCAAATGTGTGTTTACAATAGACAATATCAACTCACCCATCCTTCCAGAGTCCTTGAAAAAGTTTGGGGACTTCTAGTCATTATGATCTGTCACCTGAAATTTTTTTTTTTTTTTTTGTCACCTGAATTTTTTAATGCTCAAGGAGGGGGTTTCTTTTTTTTTTTTTTTTTTTGTCTAGAAAAGACTTTTTCTTTCCTATTTGAAATTACAAACATTTTATTTTATTTTTAAAATAACTTTATTTATTATTTATTTATTTATGGCTGCGTTTGGTCTTCGTTGCTGCACGTGGGCTTTCTCTAGTTGCGGCGAGCGGGGGCTACTCTTCGTTGCGGTGCGCGGGCTTCTTGTTGCGGTGGCTTCTTTTGTTGACGAGC
>NW_020173388.1:7557578-7570978 GCF_003031525.2 Neophocaena asiaeorientalis asiaeorientalis | reverse complement strand
CATCGGCAGGCGGACTCTCAACCACTGCGCCACCAGGGAAGCCCAGCAGGTGGATTCTTAACCACTGTGCCACCAGGGAAGTGCCTGAAATTACAAACATTTAAATTATAAAAATTAAAACTTAGTTTTCTTAAGCCTTTATATTAAATTTAGAAATCTTGTTAGACTTTTTAATAAGCCTACTAAAACAAGAAGAGTCATCTTTGTTCTCAGATTAACGGTAGATTAACTCAATTTGAACAGATTAAATCCCCCGCACATTGGTCACACTTATAAACTTAATTAAATTCCCTTAAACATTTTAAATTGCATTTGTACATTTAATATATTTAATTTTCTTAAGTGTTTCAAGTGCTCAACAAGGCAAATTTATGACCTAAAAAGCAAAACCTTTCTAAGTACTTAGATAACTCTCATGTATTAAGTAAATTAAATTTATAAATATAGTTATCTTTTTGTTCTCTTAAATATTACAATGCTGGTTAAATATTTCCTCAAGGTTTCTTTTGTTTTTCAACTTAAAATTAGAAGTCAAAAACCAATTATACCTTTCAAACTGAGTTCACAGGATAAGCCACCAGATTTTCTAATCTGCCATGTTCTCTAGCCCTTTAAATAACCTTGATTATTACAAAACTGATTCCAAAAGTGAATATAAAATTGTGAGTTATATGGCTTTGATTTGCTTCTTCATCTCTATTCAATTCTAATCTTTTCCAGTGTTGAAAGGAATTTTCCCAAATACAGGAAAACAATTGTACCATCTTGGGTGGGTCCATATGACAGGATTAACCATTCCTGACTATGACATTGTTGGGATTTTGATCAGGGTACAGACCTTTGGGGTCCATGCATCACAAATGATCTTGTTGGATCACTTTTGAAGATGGAGGTTTGAAGCCCTATCTTGGGTTACATTTAATAAATTTGTTTTCTGGCTATTTCTATTCTATACTCTATTTTTAAAATTGAGATATAATTTGCATATAACATTGTGTAAGTTTAAGGTATACAAAGTGTTGATTTGATACACTTACATATTGCAATGTGATTACCACTGGTAGCACTGGCTAACCTCTCTACTGTGTCACAGAATTACCATTTCTTTTTTGTTGTGGGAATAATTATGATCTATATCCTTTCATTTTCTCCTCTTGTCTGATATATTAGTGCCTTCTCTTGTCTGGGTCTGGTCACCACTTAAAGACATTTTCATTTCTTATCTTCTGGTTCTCCCAGCAGAGCATTATTCTGCTGTGGTGGCAAGATAGCAGGTGTGGGTACATGTGGGAGAAGGCCTTCCATCTCACCCTCTGGATACAACCGCAGGTGCAAAAAACACTTAGTGTGAATGAACAAATGCGTTTATAGGAGGAGCCAGGAGAAGCAAGAGTCAGCATCCCTCTCCCACTCTCACTTTCCTTTCTGCCGTTGCCACTGAAGGGATGTAAAATTTGTGCTAACCAGACAGGGGCCAGAAGAGAGTAAGGGGCTTGGGCTCTAAAAATACCTCTTGATGTACACTCCTGAAGGAGTTAGGAACTTGGCGTGTGGCTTCAAACAGACTTGGATTTGAATCTTGCCTCCACAGTTGAAGAAAAGCACGGAAAAGTTATCTGACCTCTCCGATCCTATTTTCTCAACTTTGAAGTCCCCAACTCATGGCATGATGGTTATAATCATTTGAAATTGTGTACATAAAGCAGACAGCATTGTGCCCAGCACACAGTTCACTATAATTGCCAATTTATCGATTCATTTTTCCATCTCCATCTTGTTCAGTGTACTGTCTCCAGCACTTAGCATAGAGCCTGGCACCAGCACTTGTTGGATGGATGACTTCCTATCCATGACAATATTTGGGCCAGCTGCTAGAACTGTCAATGTTGGATGCTACTTGTACCCAAGTGACTTGCTTGGGCCATGCATGGAGCATCGGTGTTATATGAATGCTATGGTGATTGTTTTGTGTGATGTGTGTTTATGCTGTTGGATATCAGGGTAAAGCCACAGTCATGTATACAGAGTGAGGTCAGACCTGAAGGATAAGAGAATTCATTGTGTCATCAACTAGGTAAAAGGCCTCTATTGCAGAATTGGGTGGGAGAAGCGTAGGTGGGTAAGAGAACAGTGATCTTTCTTTCTCTTGGACTTGACCACAGAGGTGTCAAGATGACTGGGAAGAGATTGTGACAAAGTCTTTACATGACACCCTTCATATATGGCCACTTTCTGAGTCTTAGCCCTATCTTATTCTAATTGCCATCCGAGATAGCTACACTCTGACTCCAAAAGGCTGGGATTTCTTCTTTCTCCTGGCTCTTAACCGGTTACCAGGGATTCTCAATTTCATCACTATTGACATTTTGGCCCAGATAATTCTTTGCCGCAAGGGGCTGTCCTGAGCATTGTAGGAGGGTTAGTAGGTACTGTAGCGGGGAGCAATGGGATGCTGTACTCACGAGATGCCAATAGCATCTCTACAATTGTGACGATAAAAAATGTCTGCAGACATTGCTGAATGTCCCCTAGGGAAGCCCGTTTGCAAACCACTGAACCAGACTCTTTCTTATGTTTTTTGTATTTACTTCCCTCATATGCCCTTTGACACTTTGTAAAGTCTTCTTGAAAATTCTATCCTAACTGTGCTAAGGAGTAAGGAAACATATTTTGCATAAGCATAAACCAGGTCCTTAAAGGAGCAGACCGTGACAGCTACTGAGGTTGATGGTGGCAGTAAGAATCAAAGCAAAAGAATCTTAAGGGGAATTAATTAAAATGCAGTTTCCCATCTGGAACTTCTCTTTAAAGCATTCGACACTAAGAAGGATGGTGGATTTGCTTATGTTGATTTTGGAATTTTTTCCACTCTGAGACAGGTGCACATTTAAGAAGTTCTGAATAAATGTCATGTCCCTTTATGGAGGCCTAATTAGAGCTGGGTTTCATAGTTTTTAACTGGGAAGGGAAAATACAAAGGGTAAAAGTTTAACGTGGCTGAAAGCCCAAGAAATAAATTTGCAAAGTGCTTTATGGCCTTTCCAGCTGTATCAGAAATTAAGAGAGAATGACGGTGCCATTTCCTGGTAGCCAAACATCTGGAAATGTTTTTCCCTTGTTTTCATGGGCACCATGGTTGACTCACAAGGGACTCTCCCTCTTGGCATCTTTTACATGGAGTGCTAGTTGCAACTTGTTGGCAGAGAAGATTGATGGATCCTTCAATTCCCTACACTTTCCTTGTCTTTTGAAACATTCCATCCAGGCCCCAAAATGCAATCCAGTGGAACAACACAATGGGGTGGCCTGCAAAGCAGGTGCAAAGTTTTGGAAGACATTCCAATACAGGTATCTCTGGGCAAGTGACAAGTCAATAAATGTATGTCCTAGGGCTAATTTGCATTTTTTAAAACCTGAGATATTGTGGAATAGGTAGGGGACAGTTTGCATATTAAGTTGAGTTCAAGAGACATTATTAAATGATGCAAGGGATTGGGCTGGACATCGGACTAGACATGGGACAGGGGAGGGGAGTTTGGTCGGGCAGGATCGCTTTTGGAAACATCCTCAGGTTGTAAGGGAGTGAAGTCAGGCATGAAAATAACTGTGATACACTTTGATACCCTGTAGAGGCAAAAGGCTATGGGAGAGAGGAGGGGGGAGAGGCTACTTGTGATCCAGAAGGATGTGGGATGACCTCATGGAGGAGAAAGCATTTGAGCTCTGTAGGATTTTGACAGATGGAGTTAGATGGTGTGGAAGGGCCCTGTAGCTGCAAGGAATGGAAGAGTACAAGCAAAGGAACGGAAATGTGAAAGAGCAGGATGTGTTCTGGGGCTCAAGTGTGGCTGGGTACTACTGGGGGTACACAGCATGATTTTAGGTGGGCTGTGCAGGGCTGGCACTCAAGTAGTAAGAACCAACAGAGCATTGCTGCTCATTCATTGTCCCTTAAATGTTTCATAAATAATCCCTAGGTACATGGGTACATTTAAAAATGTTAATCATTATATTCAACTGTGAATTCAAGAACTGCTGTATAATATACATTTTTCTCTTAAAATACATTTATTTAGGAAGAAAAAGTGAGTTAATTTAAAGAGAAAATTAAATAATAGAGTAGGTGGATAAGCAAATTCTGAAGATGGCATGTGAATGACTGAAGTTTGGGAAACACTAGAACAGAGGCACAAGAGATCAGAGGCAGAGGACTGGTCAATAGCCATTGGATTGACCGTCTTTGCAGTCAGCTAGATCATGACCAGTATTTGTGACCTGTGGCATAACAAGTGTGTAGTACTGAGCCCATCCATTTTTACATTTTTAAAAATGTAAAAAACATTTACATTTTTAACCTTTAACCTTTTTACTTTACTGTGCATGAAAAGCTCTATTCAACTTAAAGGGATTTCTAAAAAATCATATACAAAAGCTTGCTAAGCCTGTAATTCTACTTCTGTAAATATTTTGAGCATTTCCTTCTAGACTTTTCTCCACTTACCCATGCACATATTTGATAAAGTTGGGATCATACTTTGTAAACCGTTTTGTATCTTCTTTGGCCATCTATGATAGTTTCATGTGCATTATCCCACGTTACTCTATATTCCCTCAAAAAAGATTTTTTCCATTTGGAGGAATGTACCATGATTTAATCATTCCTAATGTTGGACTTTTAGGTTGTACTCAGTTGTTTGGACAGATAACAAAGTTGTTAGAAACAGTCTCTTTATGGCCATCGTCAAAAAAAATGTACAAATAGGGGCTTCCCTGGTGGCGCAGTGGTTAAGAATCTGCCTGCCAATGCAGGGGACACGGGTTCGAGCCCTGGTCTGGGAGGATTCCCGCATGCCGCGGAGCACCTAAGCCCGTGCGCCACAGCTACTGAAGCCCGCGTGCCCAGAGCCCATGCTCCACAACAAGAGAAACCACCACAATGAGAGGGCACCGCAATGAGAGGCTCGTGCACCACAGTGAGGGGTGGCCCCTGCTCACCACAACTAGAGACAGCCCGCGCAGCAATGAAGACCCAATGCAGCCAAAAATAAATAAATTGATTTAAAAAAAAGTACAAATAATAAGTCCTGGCGAGGGTGTGGAGAAAAGGGAACCCTCCTACACTGTTGGTGGGAATGTAAATTCATAAAGCCACTGTGACGAACAATATGGAGGTTTCTCAAAAAACTGAAAATAGAGCTACCATATGATCCTGCAGTCCCACTCCCGGGCATATATCTGGAAAAGACAAAAGTTCTAATTTAAAAAGATACATGCACCCCAGTGTTCACAGCAGTACTATTTACAATAGCCATGACATGGAAGCAAACTAAGTGTCCATCAACAGATGAATGAATAAAGATGATGTGGTATATATATATATATCACTCAGCCATAAAAAAGAATGAAATCTTGTCATTTGCAGCAACATGGATGGACCTAGAGATTATCATACTAAGTGTAGTAAGTCAGATAAAGAAAGACAAATATTATATGATATCACTTATATATGGAATCTAAAAAAATGATACAAATGAACTTATTCACAAAACAGAAACAGGCTCAAAAACATAGAAAGCAAACTTATGGTTAACAAAGGGGAAAAGGCAGAGGAGGGATAAGTTGAGAATATGGGATTAACAGACGCATATTACTATATATAAAATAGATAAACAACAGGACCTACTATCTAACACAGGGAGCCATATTCAATATCTTGTAATAAAATATAATGGAAAAGAATCCAAAAAAAGAATATAGATATATACATATATATGTATAACTGAATCATTTTGCTGTACACCTGAAACTAACACAATATGGTAAATCAACTATACTTCAATAAAAAAGAAATAGCCTCTCCTTCTTAAAATGTACAATTAGACGTTTTTTTAGTATAGTCACAAAATAGTCCAACCATCAACATTCATTCCACAACATTTAAATCACCCCAGAAAAAAACCCCATAACCCATTAGTGGTCACTCCCATTTCCTCCCTCCCCCACACCAGCCCCTGGCAATCACAAATCTACATTCTGTCTCTATAGATTTACCTGTTCTGGACTCTTCATATAAATAGAATCATATAATATGTGGCCTTTTATGACCAGTTTCTTTCACTTAGTATAATGTTTTCAAGGTTCATCCACACTGTAGCATATATTAAGAAAGCATTAAAAATCCACTTATCTTCCTTATTTAAAACAAAACAAAACTTCTAGTTAGCTTCTAACAGAAAGGTGTCTCCTCTCCTCTCCCCTCCTCTCCTTTTCTTTCCCCACTCCTCTTTCTCTCATTTATATTCCCTCTCTCTCTCTCTGTCTCTCTCTTATGAAAAATAATTGTCTGCCTGCTGTGGGTTCTCCTGATTTTAGCACATCTTGATATGATGTCCTTCACCTCTTTCCCCTTTTCTGCTCCAGTCTCCATTTCTTCCAGGCTAATTTAAAGAAACAAGAAGGAACAACCTCTTTTTTTAGCTACAGCTTTCTCATCTGTATCTGCTGACTGATCATAAGGAAACTTACCTTATTCTGGAAATGATGGTAGAGGACTTCCTTTCCGGACAATGTTGTATGAAGAGCAGGCAAGCACTATTTTGCAGCATTTTCTTAACCTAGATCACGCATTTACTCAGTGCATGGCACCATAGGGGATGCTCTACGGCCTATGAAGGTGGGAAAACCAAAGACCTGCTTTAGGTAGCTTGTATTCTAAGAAGGGATCTAAAACGTTCTTGATAATTCTGCTTCATAGTCATCCACTGGACTACACTCCTTCATGGGTTGGACCCACGTTCTGGTTCCAGAACACCTGCAGTGCTTTGCACAAAGCAGCCCTTATTTTTGTTAGGATGTCTTAAAAGAGATACACATAAAGTGCTGAGAAAGGTCAGGTGAGGTAGGGGCTAATTTTGGCTGGAGAGACCTAAGTAGGCTTCATGGAGAAAATGGTTTCTGTGGAAGGCAGTGAAGGAGAAGTAGGAGTCAGGCCTGTAGAGCTGGAAAGAGAATTCTAGGAAAAGAGGAAAGGTACAGAGGTGAAGTGGTGTGAGGCATGCAAAGGGAACCATGAGTCAAGTTAATGAGGAGTTAAGTTTGAAATAAACAAGAACGGGGCTTCCCTGGTGGCGCAATGGTTGAGAGTCTACCTGCTGATGCAGGGGACACGGGTTCGTGCCCTGGTCTGGGAAGATCCCACATGCCGCGGAGCGGCTGGGCCTGTGAGCCATGGCCGCTGAGCCTGCGCGTCCGGAGCCTGTGCTCCGCAATGGGAGAGGCCACAGCAGTGAGAGGCCTGTGTACCACAAAAAAAAAAAAAAAAAGAAGGAAGTTCAGAAGCTCACATCAGATGTCTCAAACTTCCAAGTAAGGAAAAAAGCAAGGGTGTCTTCAAAACATGAAAGGAATGGGGGTGGAATTTGGGTCCAAAGGAGTGTGGGAAAGGGTTTGGCTGTAGGATGTGGGTTGGAAACTCAAATAGACACAAGACATGAGATCTTGAGGTGTTTGTGGTCATATGTATGGAGATATCTACAAATATTGAACCATCTAGATTATAATTCAACCAGTATATTAAATATATAGGTGCACATATTTTACATTTTAATAACTTACTTTCTATTAAAAATTAAAGTATAGCATACATTCATTTATTCATCATGTAGCAACAAATGTTACTAAACACTGTTTTAGACTCTGGGGACATAGCAGTGAACAAGATAGACAAGATTCCTGCCTTTTTGAACATTTACATTCTAGTGGGGAGTGGGGAGATAGCAAAAGCAAAACAAAGCAAGTAACAGAAAGGTGTATAATAATAGCAGAGACAAGCATAGTTAAATATCATTAATTCAAAACGATTTATTCCAAATAATACACAAACATTAAAAGGCTGTTTCCTAGCTAACTAATGCCATTTCCTAATATAAATATTAGAAAATCCAAACATGGTTCATTTGCGTGTATTTTCTCAAACACTTCATATGTCAAATTCACAGGGTTTTATTGTACCAAAGCAAAAAAAGTTATTCAGCACAATATGAAAGGCAATTTGAAAATGTCTGGGACATTTCAACACAGGGTATATCTGTAATTAATGTCCAGAAAATCATGCTAAGAGTTATAACATCTTGGTAACAATAGATAACACTAATTTTTTCCTCTTGAATGTATTTATGTACATATTTAGATGCATAAGATGCAAAGATACATAAGATACCATTCCTACTTTCAAAGAGCTCCTAGTCTGGAGGAGGAAAGAATCCATTAGAAAGCTAACAAAATACACTGTAAATAACTGGTCCAAGTTCCAAGGGAGGCAAGCTGGGCCTTCCCTTGAACCTTCACTAACGTCACAACCTGGCCTTGAAGGATTCGGGGAGGGGGTGGGAAAGGTCTGCTTAGGTAGAAAGAACTGCATTAACAAAGGTGAGGAAGAAGCAGGTATAGAGAAAAGGAACTAATATTCATTGAGTTCTCAGCTCAACCTTAGGTACATAGTAGATACTCTCTAAATGTTTGCTCAGTGCCTAGGCATCTTTGTTGAAAAAGGACCATTAGAGCCATTTTGGAGATAAAGACACTGAGTGTCAGACAGATGAGATCATATTTCTAAAGTCACGTAGCTAGAAGTTGGGAGATTTAGATATTGACCCCCTGGCTGTCTACCTAACAAACTTCTGTTCTTTGCCCTGTCCAGATGGGTGGCTAAAGTCTAGGGTGTGTAGTGAGGGAGCAGAGTGGGCATTGTAGCTGGAGGGGAACTTAGACACACAATTTGGGACTGGACTGCAGCCATCCCTAAATGACATTCTAAGGAACATATGCTGCTCCTAGTAGGAAGCCACCAAAGATCTTAAGGTACGAGAGTAATGTCATCAGTCTTTATTTTAGGAACAAAGTAAGTGTGATAAGAGTGGAAGTTAGGGGGTGGGAATGGGGACAGTGGCTATGAAAGTAGACTGATAGACAAGTTAAGAATGCTATTGTACAGAGTTGATGAGGATGAGTAGATCTGAGACTGAACAGGGGCTGTGGAAATGGAGACCCAGGGGAAAGAGGCCTGGAAACATGTCACCACCATTCACTGACCAGACGGATCTGAGGGACGGGAAGGGATACACGATAGTGCTGGGATATCTAGTTCCGGTTTGGATGATGTCATTAACTGAAACAGGGTAAATAAGAAAAGGAATGCAGTTGGTGGGCAGAAGATAATATTTTGGACATTTTGAGTAGAGCCATCCAACGAAAGATGTATAATGGACGGCAGGAAATATGAGATGAGCACAAAGGAGACTGGCTGGAACAAGAAATTGTTGGAAACCACTGGTCTCTAAGAGACAGGGCCAGATGATGGGAGGGCCAAGGAGAGGTGTAGAAGGAGGAGAGAAGAGAGGAGAGGGGCAAGGCATAGGAGGGGAAGTCAGCAATGGAGGCTAAGGAAGGAAGGCAGAGAGGTACCAGGAGACCCAGAGAAGGCTTATGGAGGCCAAGGGAAGAGTCTGGGGGGAGGTGGTGTTGGCTGATTGAAGGTTTTCAGTGACCTCACTGAGATCAGCTGCCCGAGAACGGATGGGGCAGAAGCCAGGGTGAGGAGTAAAGAGTGAGTGAATGATTAGGAAAAGACAGTACAGTCGATTCTTTCAGAGTTTCACAGCAATGAGACGAGAGACTGTATAACTTGAGGGGAGTACAGAGTAGAGAGAAATCTTAGTGTGGTCCTGTGGGAAGTTTGTGAAGTGGCATCTGCCTTCGTCAGTCACCAGAGGAGAAAAGTGAGTGAAGCACAGTTCTCTCCCTTCCACTCGTGGGCAATGCAGCTTTCCTAACATGGAGCGGAGAATCCGACTTAGTAGCAGCATCCTTTCTACCACTTTTAAAAGATCGGAGTATTGCAAAATTGCTGTTCTTGGGGTATGTCCTACTGATCGCTTTATAATGATGTTCTCTTCGGGAGGGAGAAAGATAGGACTGGACTTGTAGCAAAAGGCTGTAGCAGGTGGCTAAGTGCCTCAATTCTGAGCCAGGCTGCTGAGACTCAAAGCCCACCTCCGTCATTTGCTGTGCAACCTTAGTCAGTGATTTAACCTCTCTGTGGCCCAGTTTCCTCATCTGAAAACAAGAGTAGTAATAGTGCTACAATACTGATGGATTGTTGTGAGCATTACCCGAGTTAATAAGAATATGAAGAACTTGGTATAATGCATGGCATAGAGTCAGCCCCATGGAGGTATTAGCTGTTATTGTTAATAGTTACGCCAAGGATCTTGGGCATCAGTGCTGCAAAGGACCCTGGGGTTTAACTAACCGTGACCTTTCCACCTGCCACCAGCCCATGTTACTGCTATGATTGCTTTGTCTGTTCTTCACCAACATGAAATTCTTTCAATTTTGCATGAAACAGACCTGCAAATTAATATTTGCTTTTTCAAGATTAGAAGAGGCAGTTCTTAAGTGGAAAAACAATGGACTCTCCTGCAAGGTAATAAGGAAGAAGACACTCTTTAGGAGAAACTCATTTTGGTGTAGTAAAATTCTGAAGCACAGTGCTCATAACTGTATAACCAAATAAATAATTATAATACTGGGGATGGAGGGGTGTCTGCATGCATTTAATTATCTGACTCTTTTGATTTATTTTAACTGTATAGGGAAGCTATGTTTATGCTTCACATCTTTCTTAAAACATTTGTCCTCTAAAATATTCCAAAGCACCAAAGTAAAACCTCTGGCCTCAGGCAGTATGCAAAAATAACCTTTTATTTTGTTGTTAGCTTTGATGGCAATGCAGTCTATTATTTGGAATTGCTCTACTTCACTGTCCCCTGCTGGTCAAGGCCCAGGACAACCCACGGCTCCATGACCACACTGGTCAGCTTCTGATTTTGTGCTCCCCAAAGGCTGCAAAAAGATAGCCCAATTTCTTCTAATTAAGAAAATACATTGCTATTTTAACTTACATCCTGGCCAAGTCCTGGTTTTGTGTGACCTGTAACTTATTCAGTTTGGGGGACCCTCTTTAAGATGAAAGAATAAAAAATTAGAAACACAAAATCAGATATGGAAGAGAATATCTATTTTTGAATGAGAAAAGAAATAACAGGTGACAAATTTCAAAATGCTGACAACTGCTACAAACACCACATAATCCAGAAAACTAAAATAATTTTTATTAACGAGCTCTCTCACACACCTCCCTAACACTCTTTTTCCCTGCATTAAACAATTCTTTGTCTCTTAGTTAAAAAAAAAAACGATTTTGTAATATTTTCTGTGGTGGGAATAGAAAGATAATTCAGATTTCCCTTGATCATGGTTCATCAAGTTTTTTTACTGTTGAGAAGAATTTCTCTCAACTTCACAAGCCATTTGTAGTGTTGCATGCATTTTAGGCTGGTGGTAAAATTTGGGGAAATTTCTATGATCCATGTATGAGATTTCAGGACATTTTCTAACTTTCTTGTATAATATGTAATCTTGAATACTCTTTGAAATTGATAGCACTTATTAACCAGTTTATCTCTATTGTTCCAATTAAAGGTATTTTCGCTTCCCTCCCTTAATGGGATCATCAAACAATCCAAAAACCAATTTATTACTTCTATTTGAAATTCGTCTCTTCCTCTTGATGAATTACTGCTTTTGGTATGATCTGAAATTTTTTGGTCACAATTTGCTTTTCAATGTCAGTCTAATTTCTCTTGGTTTCATTCTTCATAGTAAGCACTTTTGTTTCATATTCCACTAATTTTTTAATCCGAATTTTCTTTCAAAATGGTAACTATGTGAGGTGATGGGTGTGTTAGCTAACTTTATTGTGATAATCATTTCACAGTAGATATGTATATTACATCACCATGTCGTACACCTTAAATTTATACAGCTTGGTCAATTGTACCTCAATAACGTTGGAAAAAAATGTTTTCTTTCAGTTCTTTAATAAAATAAATGACAGATCAAATGATGTTTGTCGCTTCTCATTTGTTTTACTGAGATTTTGCAAAACAACTTTCAAAACTGCAGCTGATACATTCCCCACCCTCCCCAATTTCTCCTCAGCAGGAACCATAACTGCCTGCAGTCACTCTAATGCCTTCGATATGAGGGAAATGTGATAGACAAGAAGTTGGAGTGGAAAGGGACAACTATCTAAACCAACTGTGGTTAAAACATCTTACTTTTGAAAATTTTGTGTAAATGGATGATCATGTGAGCACAGTGCTGGGACCCCTCGCAGGGGACTGCACGGGGACTCTTCCACATCTCACTGTAATCCCTTCTGTTTCCAGGAAGTGCCAGAGTTTGGGGACAACACTGTATTACTTATTGATTCCTTTCTGCTGTTCCTGTCCATGCAGAAAAGTGTTTTAGTTTAGATCAGGTTGATGGAAAGTCAGTCTAAAAGAGAGAAAATTCAGAATTAGGAAATATTTTTAAATGTACATTAAAAAAAGTAGATCCACAATTATATTTGATGATTTCACCTCTCTCAATAATTGATAGAGCAAGTAGACAGTCAGTAAGGATATAGTAAACTTGAACAACATTGTGAATAAACTTGTCCTAATTGATATTTATAGAGCAGTGCATACTTGAAAATGTACATTTTAAGGTATGAACTAGAAATCAAGAGACTGGTCTAGTTTTGTCCGTGCAATAACTTGACCTTGGGTATGTCACTTATTCATTTGTAAAATGAGAGAACTGGGGTATCTGCCTAACTAAATAACTGGATCCCTTTGGTTTCTAAGATCCTTTTTAATTCTAAAACTCCATGAACTTGATATGCATATGGAACAGACACTAGGCTGATTGCATGAAGAAGGCAAATCAGACCTTTTTTGTTATTTTATTTATTACTTTTTGGCATATGAAAGTTTATTACTATTGTGCTTCCACCATCAAAATTTATGATCTTGGTCTTTCCTTCTTGCCTTTGTATAGGGCCTAAAGAGAGATGTCGGCTACTTTGACAACCTTAAAGTGGACTCTAGGAATGTCAACAACAGCATGACCTTTGCGACCAAATCCAGCAACTGAAACTTCATCATTTTCCTCAATAAAATTCAAGCAACCATCATTGGGTACAAAGGCTGTGATTTTTTTTTGCCATTCTTGATTAGCTGAACCATGACTTCCTGATGGCAGAATTTGGCTGCTTGGCTTCAACCATTACGTTTTCAAGTGCAATTCTCTTGGCGTGAGAAGCACCTCCAAAAGGGCTGGGCTTCAGGGCTGTGTCAAAATGGGCTTTCTTGTACTGTTTATCATGCCACTTCTGGTCTTTTCGGTGGCTACAGAGCTTCCTGACAGTACAGAAACCGCAACACTTGACCATCCTGCCGGCACCAAGGGTCTGAGTGAAAGAGAGATGCAGCACTGGAAGGAGCCACAAGCCA
>NW_020173388.1:7508259-7557456 GCF_003031525.2 Neophocaena asiaeorientalis asiaeorientalis | reverse complement strand
CCAGACCTTTTTAAAAAAAAAAAAAAAAAGAACTTGCAATAATTACTTGTAATTAGTGTGATTATTTCTTGTGTGCTATTAGGCTTGAAAACTTTGGTTTTAATAAATGGCCTAAGCGTTTGCTCTCTCTATATTATTATATATATTATATATTATTAATTGGCTTAGAATCCCACATTCTTCTGTTATAGTATACAATTTACTTACAGCCCAGTTCTATAGTGATTACCACTGATTTAATATTGTCAAATTAATATTGTATGTATATATTTCTAGGCAGAGCATCATTGGGTCGTTAGACTTTTTATTGTTGAAAATGTGCCACCTTCTAGGGAAAAAGTAGTTTTAAAAATAATTTAAATAAAAAATAAAAGTCTTGTTGCTATAATCTGCTTTGTATTCTCAAATTTTATTGTCTGTTGGAAAGATCGATGCTATTTCCATCTGACCAGCCAGTTTGCAAGTCTGAAAACAGGTATTGAGACCCAAAGTATTGGGTCCCAGATTCATTCTCTCCCAGGTGGCCCTGGGCTCCTTATGAGAATTTCTTCCATCCCTCCCTGGCAACCTACTTTACATCCTAGAGATCTCCAGGAGCAACAGTGCCAGAATTCCTTCTGATACACCCTCTGCCCTCCTCCAATGTCTCCTGGACAATGCATCTGTCTCATAAGTAAGAGGGACTGATCAACTGATCTTTTCCAGGACAGATGTTACGCTGCAGTTTCCACCACTGGACACAGGACCAGCTGGAACGAACATCTTTGCTCAGTGGGCCTCTTGTTTCAAGTTGGCCTTAGCAAGGTCCCCATCACATAGACCACCCAGTGCACACATGGTTAGTAATGCCACATATGGCACGGACGTCTTGGCCTCTAGGGACACGTTTTAGGAAAACACACCTGTCCTCTCATGCCACCTTACTCCAATTACCCCCCAGGAGATGCTGGTGGTTTGGGAAGGAGTTGTTGGCATACAACCCTCAGGTCCTTCTCCTTTTCTCTCTGGGATCACTGCAGAAAGCACGTGTCATGTCCTGCAATTGACCACCCAGTAAAAACTCAGCCTGGTAGGGTGAGGCCTGTGGTTTTCTAGGCCTGCCTGTGGCTGACTCCCTCAGATCTTACACTATATGCCAAGACACGGGAACTAAGCTAATCAAGACACGGTTCCTTCCCAGGACATCTAGCAACTATGAAGATGTAAAAATTAATACAAACTTGCGTATTGTATTACACACCCAAATTAATACAAAAATTAATACACACCCAAAACTGGGCGCTCCCAACACTTTCCCAATTTATCTACCCGCATAAATTATTCCAGCTTTGGAGAGTCATCCCACAGGAATACTCCTGACTTAATTGCATATAATGGAGTGGGTAGTACTGCAGAATGTTTTCTGTTTGCCTATTGGAATGGGAGAGAATAGACAGGGAGGTGAGGAAAGAGGAGGAGGGAGCAAACTGGAAACATTTCAAGCAGACTCCGGTGCTGAACTCGTTTTAACTTGCCAGGACGCTGTAGAGTACATCATCACACACGCCTCGTCCTGTTTGTGTTAAGTCAGTAAGGTTCACTTGAGCGTGTCCTAAGTGGCAGGTACATTTCACATTCTTTGTCCTTGGTTTCAAGGTCCCTTCATTAGGCCGCACTGGTATGTTTGGGGAAATTTCTGTTTTAGACCAAATGATTACTCCCTGAACCCCAAATACAACTTCACTTTTCCTGACTTTGTTCCTTTTCTAGATGTCACTGCATTTACCTGGAATGGCCTTCCCCCAACCCCTGGCCTTTGTAATCTGCATCCTCCCAAGCCCACCTGCCTTGGTCACCTTAGCAGATGTGAGCTTTTGCTCTGTGTAAGAAAGATCCATCCTTTGCTGTTTCTGAATCTGTTTCCTTAGTGAGTTACCTGCAGAACTTTATTTTTTTCTCCAGTTTTCTCTAGTGGGGACCCTGAATTGGTTTCTCACAGTTCTGTCATGGCTGGAGTCTAACATATAATGACTTCACAGACACAGAAGCAATTTCTCATACTTCTCAAAAAAGACACCCGTATGGATATCTACTTGATTCATTTGTTCATGTATCTTGTTTCAGTTCAGATTATATATTTTTGGAGGGATATATGTTTTGTATCTTCTAAGATACTTATTTAACAACCGATGTTCAGTTAATGGCAGAAGAGAAGGAACACATTCCCCCTGAATTCTGGAAGACATAAATCAAAGAAGTCTACCATGAGCCCCCAAACCTTTATCCTAAAACTTTGTATGCATTTTACAATCCTGTCTGTAACATACCCCTGTTTGTTTTAACATGAAAATGTTATGAACTGCTTATACTAGGTAAACTTAATGCTTTGAAAAGGTGTGCCATATTGAATTTCTGAGTCTATATATCCTCTGATCCACCGCCGCTCACCCCTGCTGTGTATTCCAGTTGAAAAAGCATGGTGGTTAGAAGTTAAATAAATGTTTATGGGATGAATAAATGAATTAAAAATCTGATAACACTAATGGAAATTTTGTATTTAGGCAACTCCTTCCAGAAATTTATATATTGGGTCACAGTCTTCCAAGGGAGTTAACTCACCAGCAGGAGTATGATCTGTGTTTCTTTCAAGTCCGGCCAGCTAGTGCACAGATGCAATCATTCCTTACTATAATTAGCTTCACTTTACAGGTGGGAAAGTGGAGGCTTAGGCAGATAAACAAGCACCACAGTAGCCGTGAGTAAATAGACCATAACACCCCTGTCTCTCAGGGCACCCAGGCCAACTCCCTCCTGCAGGGGCCCCAAGCGCCCGCAGCTCAGGCCTTCACGTAGCACTTTTCATGCCGGGTTGAGATTACTTGAGCACTTCAGACTCCACCCATGGGCCAAGAGCTCCTCCTTGCTGGGACTATGTCTTGATCATCTCTGCGCACTCAGCTTCCCACACAGCGGGCTCCTAGGAAGTGTGAGAATGAATAAATAAAAATATATAAATCCAAAAAACTGCTGAATGATCCTTGATTTTCCAGGCCTGTCTTCTAAGTAGGCCCTTGTTTTTTTAACTTGTGCTAAGAGTACAAGTCTAAATGAAAAAACCTAATGCTTACATTAGAACATGAACTCAATGTTTCTCAAGACTTTCTTATTCTATTTTTACTGTATTGAAAATGTTCACTCAAACATATCTTCTTTACTCTGGATTGATTCCCTTTCAACTCTTTGGGAAACCCTAGTGGACCAGGCCACAGCGATTGTTTTTGTCTCTGAGAACAGGCACTCCCTGCTCTGCTGCTGCAGGAACACAGCTTGGTTGTCTTCTGTGGGGATGATATGAATAATCTTGGTCACCACTCTTACAGGACCCTGAGTTAAATTGACTTCAGATAGATACAAGGAAAATTCCTTGTTAACTATTTTATAGGTACAGATGGCAAATCTACAACTTGTAATGGTTTTTTTTTTTTGTGGTACGCAGGCCTCTCACTGTTGTGGCCTCTCCCGTTGCGGAGCACAGGCTCCGGACGCGCAGGCTCAGCGGCCATGGCTCACAGGCCCAGCTGCTCCACGGCATGTGGGATCTTCCCGGACCGGGGCACGAACCCGTGTCCGCTGCATCGGCAGGCGGACTCTCAACCACTGTGCCACCAGGGAAACCCTATCTGACTTTTTTGATTATAGCCATCTTAGTGAGTGTGAAGTAGTATCTCATCGTGGTTTTGATTTGTATTTCCCTAATGAAATGATATTGAATATATTTTCCTGAATATACTTTGCTTATTGGCTACTTGTAGATGTTCTTTGGAAAAAGGCCTATCAAATCCTTTGTTCATCTTTAAAGTGAGTATTACTGAGTTGTAATTTTATTTTATTTTTAAAATAATTTTTATTTATTAATTTTTGGCTGCATTGGGTCTTTGTTGCCGTGCATGGGCTTTCTCTAGTTGTGGTGAGTGGGGGCTACTCTTTGTTGAGGTGCACGGGCTTCTCATTGCGGTGGCCTCTCTTGTTGAGGAGCACAGGCTGTAGGCGTGTGGGCTTCAGTAGTTGTGGCTCACAGGCTCTAGAGCGCAGGCTCAGTAGTTGTGGTGCACAGGCTTTGTTGCTCCACGGCATGTGGGATCTTCTTGGACCAGGGCTCGAACATGTGTCCCCTGCATTGGCAGGCAGATTCTTAACCACTGTGCCACCAGGGAAGTCCCTGAGTTGTAATTTTAAAAAATATATATTCCAGATACCAGTTCCTTACCAGATGTATAATTATAAACTCTCCCATCCTGTGCATTGTCTTTTCACTTTCTTGAACTGTGTCCTTTGAAGCACAAAAGCTTTTAGTTTTGATGAAGTCCAATTTATTTATTATTTCTTTTGTCATTTGTGCTTTTGCTGTTGTATCTAAGAATCCATAGTCTAACTAAAGATCATGAAGAGTTACTCCTATATTTTAAGATTTTTATAGTTTCATCTCTTACATTTAAGTCTTTGATCCATTTTGAGTTAATTTTTGTATATGGTGTGAGATTTTGGGGGTGTGTGTCCGATTTACCCTTTTTCCTGTGGAATTTCAATTGTTCTAAATCCATTTGTTGAGAAGACCACCCCTTCCCTCATGTAATTGTTTTGGCAAGCTGTTGAAAATCATTTGCGCCTTCATGAGAGGGTTTATTCCAGGACTCTCAATTCTATTCAATTGATCTCTATCTGGTGACAATGAGTACTAGTAAGTAATTAAGCGATTTGGAACTCTTTGCTCAAAACTGCTCTTAACTGTTTTACACTTTTAGGCAATCCATCATTGTTTGTTTAATTTCAGAGCAAACCTTCCGAAAGTGGTAAATGACAAACTGTTCCAAAAAAATTAAAGCGAATTAAAATAAATTGTTTGAGAAGGTTCTAAAAATCTCAAAACATCCTGGGGTGTGGTAATATTTGAATGAGAAATAACTGGCCTAGTTCACTCGCTCCATTGTTAGAACGTCTCTCCCTTTCTCCTCAGGGACGGGCACTCTCAAAGATCATTATCCATAAAGTGGAGGAAGGCAGAACTTCCACTGCCATCACTGGTTTTCTCTTCCCTGAGCAAGTGTTGCGACGTCTCTAAAAGCCATAGAAAATTCTGTAATCTCTAGAATTTTTCAACCGCCTTTCCAGAATGCGATTTGTTTACTACCAAAGCTGAGAAGGAGAAGCGCACACCTGGCCATCGCAGGTGCCCGCTCGCCCGAGAGCGTCGCCCAGGCCTTAGGAACGCCAAGGTCCTGTTCGCACCTGCTCGCCTGAGGCGCTAGAGCCCCTGGCAGCTCAGGCTCCCCACCTGCGTCTAAGCCTTTCCCTCGCAACGCTCCTCTGGGCCTCGTTTAAAGGGCACCGCGGGTGCAGAGTTGCAATGATGCAGTCCTCTCGGGCGCTCGCAGCGCGCCATCCCCGGGGCCGCTCTGCCGGCGAGCCCGGCCACCTGGTTTCTTCTGGGCGGCAGGTCGGAGGCCCCCGGGTCCAGCTCGCTGCGCGGTGGCGTCGGCGGAGGCGGTGGCGCGGGACCGCGGGCCGCGCAGAGGCGGTGGGGCCGGGAAGGCGGCGCTGGATGGGACGGGGCGGGGGCAGGGGACAGGGGGCAGCGGGCCCCACCCTCGCCTGGGCGCGGCTTGCGGGTCGGAGGGCGGCCGGGCGGCCGGTGGCAGACTTGACCGGAGCCTGAGGCATGGACGCCGACCCCGGAGAACTCGGCGGCCGGCGCAGGGCGGCGGGTGTGCGGGCCGCGTGGCTTCCCTCGGCGGCGCCGCTCCGGGCCTCGGCCATGCCCTCGCTGTGGAGAGAAATGCTCCTGGAGAGCCTCCTGGGTAAGCCGAGGCCGCCCGCCGCGCATTCGCCGGTCCGCTCCCCCGGCCCTGCCCGGAGCCGCGGTGCTCGGTCGGGTTGGCTGAGCTCCCGGAGGGAGGAACGCGCGCTTGGTGCCCGGAATAGAGATGCTTATCGTCCCCTGGCAACTTCTGCTGCTGGAGGAATTGAGAGAGAGAGAGAGAGAGAGCTCCCACGCCACCCTGGTGTTGCGCCCAAGGGGCCCGACTTCTTCACCTGTCGGCCTTGAACCGCGAAGCTGGTACCAACCCCGAGTCCCCTCACCCGTGATCTTTAAGTTTAACTGAATAAATTTCAGCACCGAACTTTACTTGCTCGGTCGGGTTGGCTGAGCTCCCGGAGGGAGGAACGCGCGCTTGGTGCCCGGAATAGAGATGCTTATCGTCCCCTGGCAACTTCTGCTGCTGGAGGAATTGAGAGAGAGAGAGAGAGAGCTCCCACGCCACCCTGGTGTTACGCCCAAGGGGCCCGACTTCTTCACCTGTCGGCCTTGAACCGCGAAGCTGGTACCAACCCCGAGTCCCCTCACCCGTGATCTTTAAGTTTAACTGAATAAATTTCAGCACCGAACTTTACCTTTCAGAAGGAAAGGGGCACCCGTTTCCCCCGGTAGCTGTAGGTGAGCACTCAGCGCGGTGGCTACCGCCTGGGTTGACGCCTCACAGGTGGCCTTGGGTAGTGACTGCACATTTGAGTATTTGGCGGAAAACGTCGAACTGGAGTCCCATGTGCTCACTTAGCAGCTTTGCAAAAAGTCCCAAGAACAATTATTGTTGTAATATTGTCGGAATTGTATGGTTGAAATCAGAATTCCAGACAAACGTTCAGGAGATTGCTAGCATCTCGCTGTTCACGATGAAGGGGAGGGGTGCCTTCCTAAGAACTTGATTTTCTGGGAGCTGGTAATGCTTGAGCTGGGGGGCGGGGCTCATTTTTTGGCCCGGTCTGTATCTCACAAGTACGTGACGTAAAGCGAATTACATTCAGTGAGTACCTAGGGTGCTAGGTACTGTGTGTACTTACTCTTTTTTAATCTTAATAACTGCGAGGTGGTTAAAAGTACTGCTTTCGGTGGTTAAGGATGGTTTGGAACCAGACCGCTCGGTTTTAAGTTCACTCTGCCGTTTGCCACTTTTGTGACCTTAGGCAATTACTTAACTTTCTGAGTCTAAGGAGTTTTTGTTGTTTGATTTTGCATTTGTAAGAGGAGAGTAGAAATAGTGTCAATTTCATAGGAGGCAGAGGAAGAGAGAAGATCAGAGTGAATACTTAGCACAGAGCCTAGCGCATGGTAACTGCCCATTGGTTAATTATCATCATTGTAGAAGATTGCACAGTCAGTAGATGGCAGCTGTGAAAGTAATGTCAAATCTGGGTTTTCCACTACTCTACACTGTCTCTTAAGGGTTAGGTTTAAAATAGTTTGCTCACAAGAAAATGGTTATTTCCTAACTAACGTGCCTTTGGCTGTAGTCTGGAGTGGGAGGAAGGAGTTCTGCCGTTCGTTACTCTTTTTGATTTTCAAAGGGTCGATTTAGTTAAGGAAATTTTATCAATCAGGGTCCTGACAGGAAACCAGATTTAACCTAGATGGTCCAAATGAAGAGCCTTTAATAAAGGGACTACCTACCTACGGGAGGTATGAACGAGGTTAAAGGGACAAGCAAGGGATGCTGAGCCATTCTCATTCTGGGCCTGACAGGAAAGGGGAGGAATTCTGTTACTGGAACCCAGTTAAGGCCAGGGTCATGAAGGAGGGCGGCCGGCCGGAGGAGTTTTAGTGGAGGGAAGGGCTACTATTTGAAACAATGAGAAAGTTATACTTTCTCTCTCTCTTAAAAACTTTTGTTTTCCCTAGGATATGTTTCTTGGTCTCTCTGTGATGGCCTGGGACCGATGATCTATTACTTTCCCCTGCAAACACTAGAACTCGCTGGGCTTGAAGCTTTTGCCATAGCATTTCTTTCTCCATTATTCCTCACAATTACTCCTGTCTGGAAATTGGTTAACAAGAAGTAGATGGTAGCCCTGCTGCGGATAATTACCGTTGGTAAGATTTAAAAGTGATTCCTTAAGCTTTTTTTGTTTTTTTTTAGTGAAAAATCAAGTGAAAATATGTAGACTGTTCTTTCAACGCTAAATGATTAAATAAAAAATAAAAGATTTCTCTGTCTCTTACTACTACCCTGAAGAGTTTTAGTAGAATTGGAAGTCTAGACCAAGAGTCAGCATATTTACATGTTTAACTTTTCCGTCAGTTTGGAAGAACTTAAGGATCACTGAGATGAAGAGGGGAAAGATACCTTGGAGAACAGCTTAACTCTTGAACATATTTTTGTTCTTTTTTCCAACTATGACACGAAACTCCGAAGCCATTAAAAAGTTGTTAAATGATACTGCCTAAAAATATGAAAATTATGCATGATGAGCACCGTGTTAAGCAAAGACAATCAACAGATTAGGACAGCTACTGCAGCTCTTCCAGTCAGAGGGCTAATTTCATTAATATATGGAGTTCTTACAAATCAGTAATAAAAAAGGACCAATAGTTCAACAGAAGAGAAAGCAAAGGATATGATCAGTTTACTGGAAAGGAAATATAACTGGTTCTTAAAAAGATACTAAAATGTATAGAATACAAATCATACACACACACATATATGCATAGACAGTCTCACATATCAGGTTGGCAAAGAACAAACTCTGACAACACTGTTGTAAGCGTGGGAAAGCAGGCACTTACGCATTGCTGGCAGAGCTGTAAAGTGTCACAACTTCTGCAAAGGATCAGTGAGCATTGTTTATCAAAAGGACAAATATGTATCTTTCACTCAGCGATCCCACTTCTGGGAGTATATCCTGTAGATAAACTCACATGTGCGTAAAATGATAAAAATAAAAGATTCTTTAATCATTGCAGCAATGTTTATAATAATAATGTTAGAAACAACCTATATGTCATCTATATGGGATAGGTTAGGTTAAATAAGTTATGGTTATAAAACTTGGAGTACTATAGAATACTATGCAGCTATATTAGAGAATGAGAACATTTCTGTAAGGAAATGGAACGTTCTTCAAAATATGTTGTTAAGTGGGAAAAAAGAAGCGCTAAACAATATGTGCAGAATGCTAGCATTTGTGTAAAATAGGTTAGATGAAAATATATTTAATAATTAATTGAACATGCATTAAGTAGGTCTAGAAGTATTTTTTTTAAATCTGATACCATTTTAGTTGCTTCCAAGGTGAAAAATTTGGTACCTAGACACAGGTTTGAAAGGGAAACTTGGCACTGTATACCTTTTGTAGCTTTTGAATTCTGAATTTCAGTACGTCACATTGCCAAAGCCCAGCAATTAGAAAATGTACACTTACTATCACAGACACTTGAGGTTATTAACATTACTAAATATTGAGAGACCTTGGAGAAGTACTGGTAGTAAAAAAAAGTAAGGTGTAGTCATGGAGAAAAGGTTTTAAAAAACAAAAACACCAGACTCCAGTCTGGTGGAATCTGTAGCTGAAAAGTCTGCCTGTCTTGCCCTTCTGCTATAACACAGTTGGTTTCTCTGAGTTTTTCAAGTGGCATTTGTTCTTGAGCCACGCTGTGTATATCTTCTGTCTAGGAACGGCCACTTGACTTTTTTCAGAAACAGTGACAGGAATCACTAGGGAATTGCCTTCTATTTTTCCGTGCATCAGTCCCTGAAGAAGGCAGAACGTGGTTAGTGAGTGTAGTGAGTTATGTGGTTACCCACAAAGGTCTAGAGCTCAGAAATAGCAGTGGTCAAGACCACTGGAAAATGCATCCTTTTAAAAGATGATGTCTATAGGAATGAAATAACCATGAAATTTTCAGCTCTAGAAATAATAGAAATGAAACTTTCTTCTTTTTGAGTATACATAGTAACTGAGTTAAGCTGGCCTTGGCTTACAGAATCCTTCTATGAATGACGATGGCCTCATCACACTCCTTGGTTGGCTTTATGAGAGGGATCTCCTCAGTGGCCCTTTTTCGCTGCCTTTGCTCAATGCTGCCTGTGGCAGCTTTACCTACAAAGCCACCCACCGAACAGTTACTGGGACAGTTTTGTATTTTTGAGTCCAGTTCTGGCCCAGGAACTTCTGGAGGCTATAATGTAATAGGAAATAACTTCGACGGGGAGTATGGGATTTGAGATGCTTCTTGTTGCTCCCCTTTCATCTGCTTCTTCCCTGAAAACCCATCACCTTGAGTAGAGGTAGAATTGTATTTGAGAAAGGGGAGTGGGTAGAAAAGTGACTCAGAGCTGCATGAGGAATGAAGGATGAAGAAACCAGTTGTCTGGTATGAGATGATATCTCATTGTAGTTTTGATTTGCATTTCCCTAATAAGCTCAAAATGGATTAAGACCTAAATGTAAGGCCAGACACTGTAAAACTCTTAGAGGAAAACATAGGCAGAACACTCTATGACATAAATCACAGCAAGATCCTTTTTGACCCACCTCCTAGAGAAATGGATATAAAAACAAAAATAAACAAATGGGACCTAATGAAACTTCAAAGCTTTTGCACAGCAAAGGAAACCATAAACAAGACCAAAAGACAACCCTCAGAATGGGAGAAAATATTTGCAAATGAAGCAACTGACAAAGGATTAATTTCCAAAATTTACAAGCAGCTCATGCAGCTCAATAACAAAAAAACAAACAACCCAATCCAAAAATGGGCAGAAGACCTAAACAGACGTTTCTCCAAAGAAGATATACAGACTGCCAACAAACACATGAAAGAAACCAGTTTTTGTCAGATGCTCTTCCAGGTAGCCATTGAGCTTTGTTGATGCTACAGAGAGGTTGAAGTAAGCCATGATTTGCCTTAAAACTCCCTTTTCAGATGCTTCTTAAGGAAACGAAACAACTTTGTTTTTACAGAGTCCTAAGGCATTCTTACATAACTACAAAGAAGGTCTGAGTGTTCTGTGCTATCTCATCGCTGACACCTCAGATATTTTAGGTTGATTACTATGTAGTTAACTATTAAACTAGTTCATACTACCAGTGATTTAGGTTATTTTTGATCTTAAATATCCTGACCCACTAAAATGGCTACGTTCAAAACCATAGACAATAAGTGTTGACAAGGATATGAAGAAATTGAAACCCTCACACACTGCTGGTGGAAATGTAAAATGGAGCAGCTGATTTGGAAAATAGTTTGGCGGTTCCTCAAGATGTTAAACATAGTTGTCATATGACCCAACACCTCCACTCCTTGGTATAGATCCAAGAAAAATGGAAACATATGTTCACATAAGACCTGGTACACAAATGTTCCTAACATCATTATTCATAGTAGCCAAAAAGTAGAAACAAGCCAAATGCCCATCAACTGATGAATGGATAAACAAAAGGCAGTATATCCATGCCATGGGATATTATTTAGCCATAAAAAGGAATGAAGCACTGATACATGGTACTACATGCATGGACCTTTTTAAAAAAGATTAAAAAAAATTTTTTTTTTGCGGTACGCGGGCCTCTTACTGCCGTGGCCTCTCCCGTTGCGGAGCACAGGCTCCGGACGCGCAGGCTCAGCGGCCATGGCTCACGGGCCCAGCCGCTTCGCAGCATGTGGGATCTTCCTGGACCGGGGCACGAACCCGCGTCCCCTGCATTGGCAGGCGGACTCTCAACCACTGCGCCACCAGGGAAGCCCCTAAAAAAGATTTTATTGAAGTTTAATTGGTTTATAATTTCATGTTAGTTTCAGGTATACAGACAGTGATTCCGTTTTGTATATAATATAATATAATATATTTTCAGATTCTTTTTCCCTATAGGTTATTACAAAATACTGAGAATAGTTCCCTGTGCTATATAGTAGGTCCTTGTTGGTTATCTATTTTAAATATAGTAATGTGTATATGTTAATCCCAACCTCCTAATTGTCCCCCTCGCTTACTTTTCCCATCGGTAATTGCAAGTTTGTTTTCTATGAAGTTTGTTTTCTATGAAAGTCTGTGAATCTTTTTCTCTTTTGCAAATAAGTTCATTTGTATCTTTTTTTTTTTGTAAGATTCCACATATAAGTGGTATATATTTGTCTGTCTCTGTTTGGCTTACTTCACTTACTATGATAGTCTCTAGTCCCATCAACATGGATGAACCTCGAAAACATTATGCTAAGTGAAAAAAACCAGTCACAGAAGGCTGCGTATTTTATGATTTCATTTATATGAAATGTCCAGAATAGGAAAAATCCATACAGATAGGAACTAGAGAAGTGATTGCGGGGGGCTGGGGGTCAGGGTTGGGGGGAAGAGGAGGAAAGGGAGGGGCTGCTAATGGGCACAGGTTTCTTCCTGGGGTGATGAAAATGTTCTGAAATTAGATGGTGGTAAGAGTTGCACAGCTTTGTGAATGTATTAAGAACCATTGAATCGTACACTTTAGCAGCGTGAATTTATGGTACGAATGATATCTCAATAAAAATTTTCAAAAAGATTTATGCACGTAGATAATTATATATTAATTCTACCTTCCCGAGTGTAACCATGGCATCAGACACAGCAGTTATCAAATGCAGATCATCGAATACCAATGCATGACTGCCAGAAATGTTTAGCTCTCCTTCATTTGCAGGTAGCATAGCCTCCTTCCAGGCTCCAAATGCCAAACTTCAGCTCGTGGTTTTCGCGCTCGGTCTGTCTTCGTCACTGGTAGTGCAAGCCGTGGCGTGGTGGACAGGAAGTGGTTTGCAAAGGTATGGTTCATATCTTGTGCCTAGAGACAAACAAATATGGTCAATTACCAAAGGGAAGGTTGCGACTAGGAGCTGCAAGATATAGTCTTTACCTTGCATAAGGCCTTGTAGAAGTCTCACTTTTCACAAAATCGGGATGTGAATATTTGCCATCAGTCTCAATAACGTTGTGAGAATGAAGGCATTATAACAAGTTGCCTAGGTAACGGCTATACAAACGCTAAGTCATGTGCCAACAAGGCTAAGTCATGTAGATTACCAACAAGACTACCTCATATACTCCTATGACACTGTGAAATTCACAATGGACATAGTACGTTGAAACCACATAAAAAGTTGTTAAAGGGCTTCCCTGGTAAAAAAAAAAAAAAAAAAAAAAAAGTTGTTAAAAATACTTCTGTACTTACAGGTACTTCAGAATCTGGGGATTCATTTTAGGACAGATTCTTCTTGTTGTTCTCCGCATTTGGTACACTTCACTGAACCCAGTCTGGACTTATCAGATGTCCAACAGTGATACTGACATTAAGTACCATTGCCACACTCGATCGCATTTACACAGGTAAGTGTAGGCCCAGTTTATTTAGGGATTTTCTCTTTCTTATCTGAATGTAACACATCTTGGAAAGATAAAACTAGTCTTTCTGCACTCTATCTCCATTTCTACTTTTTCTCCCTCTGCAAGAGTAGCCAGCACAGGTAGTGGACTGTTATCTAAGCAGAAGGCACCTTTTCCTCGCCAGCATAGAGGGTGACAATAGCAGTCCGTCTCTGGCTAGTCTCAGCGTGGAGTGCAAGAGTAGACCCAGGCCTCATACTCCCTGCTGGCTTTCAGCTGTCTACCTCCTCTTTCCCTCTGGACAGAACTTTCCAGGACGAGGACTGTGGGAACTGCATGGGTTTGTTTGTTTGTTTTTTGGTTTGTTTGTTTTTTGCTTTTGTTCCCGCCCTGCCCCGGGCCCAACTCTGAAGATATTTAAGCTCCAAATATGAAATTTAAAAAGAAAGGAAATCCTACATATTCGTACCACCTTTCAGATCACCTGTCTGGAGCTGACAAACAAACTTAGACATTTGCTTCACATGGTAGCTCTTCTGAAAAAAGACTCTTCTGAAAAGAAGGGACAAGTGTTACTAGATTCTACATAACTTGCTCCTGGCTTTGTATGTAACTCTCAGTGAGTCGCTGTTCTTTTGTAAATACAAGGAGAAATCTCACAGATGAATGGAAGTTTAGAGGATTTGGCCCACCATGAGCAAAGGGCTTGTATAATTCCCCCTTGGCCCCAATTTTGGCATGATGTGGGGTTAGTGAGAACAAGGGAACATCAAGCCCGTAAATTGGTCGAGGGACATTGAGATTAATTAGAACATTTAGAACTCGGTCTCGTGCCCTAGTATATGTTTTCTATTTCATAGATCGCTAACATGAAGTAGAAACTCAGGCAGCACATTTCACGGGTACAGCCTGATAAGGATAATCAGGGTATCGCTTACATTTCCCGACTGGAGTTTTCTTCTTTCTCACCTCTGTTTTAAATTTATGTGACCCAGTTGTTGGTCCCTTCCTGTTTTTGAACTGTGCCCCATTTACAAAACTTGACTCCCCACCAGCTTCCCCAGGATGTCTGATCATCCCAGGCATTTTTGGGGGTAGCTTTGTTGAAGATTTGCTGGGTCTTGGGGGAGGGTCACCCACCATAGTACGAAGCAGTGTTAATCGGTAAATTCATCTCAGGCTTCTCTCTTCTCCAAAGACTGTCTCCTAGCCTCCAGGCCCTGGCCTCCTTCCGTCCTCACATCTTCTCTCCCTCATCCCTGTAGCTTTCAGCTCTGCTTCTCCTTCCCCTCACTCCTTTATTGGCAGAATGGCTTTCTTCCTCTTTGTGAAATCGGCCTGTCACCCTCACAGGCAGACCCGAAGTTTTCTTTCTATCCTGGAGAGGGCTTCTCAGTGTCATGAAGCATCTACCCAGCAGGCTCTCTGTTCCTACAAAGAAATTCTCCTGCCAGCATTTTCTCCAGTTGTTACATTTCTGTACGTGGAGTCATTAATGCAACACACTGAGACCTCGTGGTTAAACAGTCCCGGGAAGTAGAGTATAGTGAAGTGCACAGGTGCTGCCTAAGTTCTCTTTACCAGCTGTATGATCTTGGGCAAGTTACTTGTTTTCTCTGAGCCTCAGTTTTTTAACCTGTGAAATGGGATTAGTAATAGAGCCTACCTCGTAAAGTGGTTGTGAAGATTAAATGAGTTCATGTAAAGGGCTGGGCCTAGGGCCTGGCCCATGGTAACTGCTCAGGCAATGCACTGTTATCACTCCGGGGACGCAGAGGGTTATAGATGAGAGCCCTGTTCTTCTGGGGAGAAGCAGCCTGGTATTCTGAAAGTGTTCCACTCCAGGTGGACTGCATTTGTTCCCTGAACATACCTTTTACTTTTCGTACATATATTTTAGCTCATACTCTTAATTTCACTTTAATGAAGTAAATACATTTCTGCATTTTCAGTGGTCAAATTCCAAAATGATTGGTTCTCCCTAAATCGTTCCCGATCTAGCCTGCCTGAAATAACCCCTCCCACTGACTACCTCCCAGCACATTCTGCTTTGGACTGGGTCTCGTCTCCTCTTCTGAAGTCAGCTCCTTGAAGCCAGGTACCATTCTGTTAAATATAGAGGGTAAATTTCCACGTAACTGATCCTTTTCCATTTTTCATTCTAGATGGTGCCTGCTGTAGACCTGAGGGGAAGAAGTCTGGCGAGGCAGCCAGGGTGATGGCTTCTAGACCGAACTGGTTGTTGGCAGGGGCTGCCTTTGGCAGTCTCATGTTGCTTACCCACTGGATTTTTGGAGAAGTCTCTCTTGTTTCCAGATGGGCAGTGAGTGGGCATCCCCATCCAGGGCCAGATCCTAACCCATTTGGGTGAGTTTGGGTGTGGAAGCAATCCAGAAATTGGCTAGTATTGTTGAAGAAATTCCTCCTCTGTTTGAGCAGGTAGACCTGCACCAGCCCGATGTTTCATATTCCTCTTTCCCTAGATGTCAGAAACATTGCAGGACATTACTGCAGTAGGACAGTACTGGATCTACTCTGGAGATGACGGAGCTGGAGGGGTATTTGCCCCAGTGCTGAAGGATTGCTGGGAGGTAGATGAGGGAGGACTAAGGATTGTACACGGCTAAGTGAGAGGTCCTGGGAGCTCCTGCGTGGGCACGCTGAGGAATTCCTGCCAAGAAGAGCATTCTCAGTGGCAGGGAAAGCATGGCATTTCCTCCAGATCCCCCTATTACAGTTTTGGGCCCTGGGTAGGACGAGACCAGAGGGCCTTCATGAGAGACCGGATTGGCAGCAAGGCAGAGAGCTTTAATCTCTACAAAGGAGAGAAGCCTGGGGGAGCTCTGCATCCTCTGTACTTTGGGACTTGTTCCAGCCATGGGGCTCCCAAGGAGTTAGCAGTCTTGAGCTTAAGTGCTGGTTCCTGTGCTTGGTCCTCACTGACCCTCTCTCTACTCTTCCTGACACCTCTTTTCTCCCATGGTCAGGTCCAGCCTTTCACATAAAAAGGTGCAAGGAACCCTTAAAACATCTGCCTCAGATATCTGTTTTCTCCTAAAGTGCTGAAATTCCCACATATGGAGACACACTGGCTCTTTCCCCAGAGGATGTCTGGGCACATCCCACAGTTGTCTCACATGCAGTGTGTCCAAGTCTGGCTCAGTAGTTTTCACTACCCAGACATGTCCTTCCTCCTCTGGGCCTTGGTTAACTCTGTCTGTCCCTCTACCGTCTAAGCTGGAAACCAGGAATTATCTTCGAATTGTGTGTCTTCCTCGTTTTCTGCATCTCACTTGGTATTAAGTCCAGTCGATTCTACTACTTCTCTTAAAGCACCTTTCCCTCCCTTGCCATCTCCCACCATATCTCCTTAGTGGATCCTCCCATCTTTCATCAGGCTACTGCTCTGGTCTTCTAATGGCCTCTGTGCAGTGTGGCCATCTCCACACTGAGAGTGAGATCTCTAAAATGTACACCTGACTCCATCACTCTTTTGCTTAAAACCTTTCAGCAGTTTTTCTCCCCCAAACCAGGTCATATGAGACAGGATCTGCACCCTCAGCCTCACTTAATGTTTTAAAGATGCTCCCTGGGGCTTCCCTGGTGGTGCAGTGGTTGAGAGTCCGCCTGCCAATGCAGGGGACCCGGGTTCGTGCCCCGGTCTGGGAAGATCTCACATGCCCAGAGCGGCTGGGCCCGTGAGCCATGGCCGCTGAGTCTGTGTGTCTGGAGCCTGTGCTCCGCAACGGGAGAGGCCACAACAGTGAGAGGCCTGCATACTGCAAAAAAAAAAAAATAAAGATGCTCCCTGCCTTATCCCCAGGCTTCACCTGGGCTGAAATCACTTTCAGTTCCCTAGACGTGCCAGATTGTCCCATTCCCCCATGTGTATGTACATGCTCTTCCCTGTGTCTGGGCTACCTTCTCTGCCTTGATGTCTCGGCAAGCTCTTACTCACCCTTCAAAACCCAGGTCATGCATCTCCTCTGTGAAGTCTTCTCTGATTATCCCACAAACTACCTTGAATGCCCATCCCACCCCCACCCCCTTGTACATCTCTTATTATTATTCTGTATTACAAATTGTTTATACTACAGTTATTTTATGTCCTTCATCCTTTCTAGATGCTAAACTCTTTGAGGGCCAGGAATGGGAAAAGGAACTAATACTTATGAGTTCCTCTGTGTCCAGCCCTGAGCTAGGAAGTATACATATGTGATCTCATCCAGAGTCTATATCTTTTTGATATTGGATGCTCTGGCATATTTGGGAGGAGGGGAGAGAAGGAAGAAAGGCACAGAAGAGAGGGGGAGGGAAGGAGTTTATTCTTATGTGTTAAAGCTTCATTTCCAAAGCTCCCATGAAAACAAGCATAAGATGTGAGGAAGAGCGACAGGAGAACTGGACCAGGAATCCGAGGCCAGTCTTGAGGGTTGGAGTCCTGGTTGGCCAACAGCAATTCACCATTCAACTTTGGACCAGTCGCCTAACGTCCCTGGCCTTGTTTTACTCACCTTTAAAATGAGGGTTTTCATTTTATGATTTTGTATGCTGGCGTGACACATTGAAGATGGAGATGCACTGCCTGAGACCAGCATTTCCCAAACTGTGTTGTGTGGAACACTGGTTTCTTGAGATGTTAATGGGTAATCTGAGAGAAAAAACAAGCAAAACCCAAACCTCTTTTAGATCAAGTAGGTTTTGGAAACACTGTACTTCATCTTCCTTTGTGATTCACAAGGCACGTTAGCATCACAGAGACACTCGGGAGTTTCTCCAACTTACTCGAGCATGGAATTCCTTTGTTAGAACACCTATCAACACATCATAAAATTGGTGTTTCTCAGAACCCTGTCTGAGAAGTGTTGCATTAGATCATCATCACCTATGACCGGCATAGTAGGAATTGCTCTCTAAAATTCTCTAGTTTCTACTTAAGGGAATGGGTCATAAATCTGTTTTGATGGGCTGAAGATGTGGGAGATGGGAGGAAGCTGAGAGATAGGCACAGATGGTGCTGAGGGGACTTTGGGAAACCAGAGGATCAGTGCAGACCACAGAGCCTGGGAGGATGAGGGAGCAGGACACTGTCTTAGCCACATGTTCCAACTTCCCATTAGCCCACCCCGGCACTCCCGACCCCCAAACTCTCCCTCTTCTGTAGTCTTCTACCTTCTAATATCCTGTATTATTTTCTAACTGTGTTTATTGTCTGGCCCTCTCCCCCACTGGAATGTGAGCGCATGAAGGAAAGGGATCTTTGTTCACTGACGCATCCCAAGCCCCTAGAACAGAGCCTGGCACACAGTAGGTCCTCTGTGGATGACTTGGGGATAGACAATGATCCACAGTGTCCTCGCCAGCCTTTTCTCTCTTCTGTAGACCCAGGACCACCCTTAACCTTAGAAGGTGGGGATAGGCAGGAGAACGGCTGAGAGCCTCACTCCAGAGCTGGAGGGGTTTTTTCGGATTCTTAGTCCTATGTGGGCGACTGTGTACAATCTGTGGCAGGTTTCTTAGTGCTCTTTCCCCCAGTGTCCTCCTCTGCAAAATGGGGATAAGTATCGCATTTACCTACAGACTTGTGAGTGTTAGATGAGCTAATATATGTAAAAATCTTCCAACAGAGCCTGGTATGTAGTAAGTACTATGTTTTTTAGTTTATTTATATTACAGCTGTTTTACTGAGTGCCATGTTGTAGCTTTTATTGCTGCTGGATTTTCCCCTAAAGTTTAAATTCTTTTTTTTTCCTCCTCCTCCAAGTTTTTGCCAAAGTAGCAAAAGAATGAAATAGTTTGTGGTTGTTTTTAAAAACACACAACTACTTTTTTTTTCCGTTTTATTTTTTTTTTTGCATTATGCGGGCCTCTCACTGTTGTGGCCTCTCCCGTTGAAGAGCACAGGCTCCGGACACACAGGCCAAGCGGCCATGGCTCACAGGCCCAGCCGCTCCACGGCATGTGGGATCTTCCTGGACCGGGGCACGAACCCATGTCCCCTGCATCGGCAGGCGGACTCTCAACCACTGCGCCACCAGGGAAGCCCAGGCAGAGACTATTGATAAAAGCAGTACTGAGGTTGAGAAAAGAGTGAAAAGAGACACACTAAATAGAAACTATTCCCAGTGTCTTTTTCTTTTTATCTTTGGCAGAGTCATTTAAAATGTCACGTGGCCAGTATGAACTATAATTTAATGGTCTGAGAAAACTCAGTTACTGTGTTTACACTGACCATGAAAGACTGCAGATATCGTTTATCTCAAGTCAGAGGTGCTTTTATGTCAATGTTCTGAATGTATATAATATTGGTTCCCAGGGGGCTTTCATTATCTCACTGGTTGTTTCGCACTCATATTATCTCTTGGATGTGCCTAGAGGTAGTAGATACATATCTGTTTTATATTTGGGACAATGGAGTAGTAACAATGTCAGATGTCCTATAACGTATCATTTTTTTACAGAGGTGCAGTTCTGCTGGACTTGGCGAGTGGATTGATGCTTTCGCCTTGTCCATGGTTTCCCGGTTCCAGTTTAACCTGGTGGATGACAGGTGTGTGATTTCCCTACCGAAATGCTTCGGTGTCCAATTTACTTGCAGTTGTCCAATTTACTCCATGTGCCCCTGGAGTGGAAGGAGATGACCATGCAACATGTGCTGTTGCCCGGTGGGATAGTCTCACCAAGTGCAGCCACTAAAACGCAGATGTCACCACGGTTACCAGTGACTACTGGTTCCAGGTCCCTGCTTTCTCCTCCTTCACTTTCCCTCTCCTCCTTAGCTGTCTTATCCCCTGACTGTGCTGATATACTCTCCCCTGCCTCCTAAATGACTTATCCAGGCACAGACGTCAGGAACAGTTTTACCGACAGTCTGCGGAGATGGAGGGTCAGACATTGCCCCTTTGCCAGACCTCTTCCCCTCTCCAAGCGCTTCTCTGTTTTCAGGAATACCTTCCTTTGGGACTCGATAATGAAGCTCACTTTCCCTTTCTCTTTTGTGTGTAACAGTTTTGGCCCTCCTCTACCCAGCCTTGGGGTCCATGTTTGCTTATTCAAAGGCTTGGACCCTCTCTGCTCATTCACACCCTTCAGGAATATAGAATATCAATGGAGACTATCATATCTCTGGAGCAATTTACTTATTTTTATGATTATGACCATTTCATTACTGTGACTGAAACTGAATTATGCCACTCTGCTCCCTTCCCCTTAAAAGGCAGGAATGGTGAGAGTCAATTTTAGTGTTAAATAAAAAAATTCCTGCTCTGTGACAGGGCAAATACTATGTTTGGTTTCTGTGAGATGTCCTTATACATTTTAATTAAGCAGGTGATTCAGAGTTTTGTACTAGAGGCTGGGCATGGGTTTCTGAGACTACACGTAACGGTAATGGAAGATGAGGGTTAAATAACCTCGTAGGTACGTTTCTCTGCACCCTCAGTGCCATCATCCTTGCATGAAGACGTGCATGTCATCCAAATAGGCTGCTTAATTCCTAAGGTTAACCAGGTCCTCATCCTCCTGGAGCTGTGTGAGCAAACGGTTGCAGTCATGTTGAGCTGTTTTTACTTGCTTGTGTATTTTCGGGTAGACATTCCATATGGGGATGCTTGTGTGAATATAATGTAGGAGGAACCTTTCTTCTCATCAGAGAAATGCCTCCTGAGATTCCGCACAAAAATGGCCAGGTAACTTTGTAAATGTGGAGTGTGCAGTGAGCATATATAGCTTCTTAATCTCTATGCAATTAGGAAAATGAACATGAAATACATTGAAAGTTGTGCAGCATTTATATCATGCCTTTTCTTATGGAATAGGAGCAGAAGGCTTATTGGGCAGGTAATTAGCAGCTTCATTTCAAACATGGGAACACTGAGGTCCACAGAAACATAAACTTAAAGAACAGAAAAGCTGTGAACTTGTTGTTTTATGCTTATGCTTATTTCCCCAGATAAGTAAACATAGCCTCCAGAGTTAAACCTAATTTAGTTTGACTGTCTCTCTGAAGTATGAAATAAAGGGCCCTAGGGGCAAGCAGATTTAGGGCTTCTAATGGGCTGTTTGCAGTAGAGAGGAAAGCAGGGCCGTAATTTGTGAGCTCCATCTCCCTCTCTGATGGTCTCCTCACCTGAATTAAGTAGGAGCTCACAATTATCTAGAGATGGTGCCCACTTTTCACTGTGATTCGTCTCTGGAAAACACCTCATAAAGCAGAATGCAGAAAAAGAAATCATATTTTTTCATTGTACAGTTAAAGTCCCAACTGGGTCCCAGTATGAAATTAATTATGGTAGTGACCAATAGAATTTCCCAAATGCAAAGATACAGGAACTTTAGATCTTGATGGCGATTAAATTAGTAAAATCAAAGTTCTATTTAAAAAGACATAAATGTACTAAATGCACTGATAGGACCCCAGTGTACTATACAGTGTGCTTACAGTTTTATTGTATGAGAAACTTGATCTGTTTAAAGTGAACATGTTAGTTACTATAAATATCATTGGAATATTCAATTACCATGAATTCTGCTTGGTGTCTTAGATGTTGTAAAGATCTGGGGGGGATTATTTGGGAGGACTCAGTCTCAAACAAAAAATAGTTAAGCTGTATAGTTAAGAGAAAAAGGTAAAGTAACGGTGTATCATATGCTACCACTGGTGTACAAAGAGGGAAATGCACACACATGCATTTTTCTTCCTGTGCACAGACTATCTCTGGGAGGATGCAGAAGAAAATGCTAACATTGTTGGCCTTCGCTAGGGGAACTAATAGGTGACAGGGGACAGAGGGACTCTTTTTACCTTTCAGAGTTTGGATTGAATTTATAATCTATTTAAAAGTACAATTTTAGGGGTTTCCCTGGTGGCGCAGTGGTTAAGAATCCACCTGCCAATGCAGGGGACGTGGGTTCGAGCCCTGGTCGGAGAAGATCCCACATGCCACGGAGCAACTAAGCCCGTGCACCACAACTACTGAGCCTGCGCTCTAGATCCTGCAAGCCACAACTACTGAGCCCATGCGCCACAACTACTGAAGCCCACGCGCCTACAGCCCGTGCTCCATAACAAGAGAAGCCACCGCAATGAGAAGCCCGTGCACTTCACCGAAGAGTAGCCACTGCTCGTGGCAACTAGAGAAAGCCCGTGTGCAGGAACGAAGACCCAACGCAGCCAAAAATTAAAAAAAAAAAAAAAAGTACAGTTTTAGTGGATTTAAAAATATGTAGCCTGTTTAAAAGTAGAAACTAAATTAAAAATGAAAGTGGTAACAGTCGAGGGAAATTTGAAGAGATGTTTTCTTTCCCTTCAGATAATTCTTTGTAGTAAGACAGACACAACAAAGTCATTTTGATATCTTTAGATTAAAATATCAAACTAGGACTCATTCTTTTGAAAAATAGTCATTATAAGCTGGTAAACAGGAAAAATTCCCTCTCCCTAATAATCAAATAAATGAAAATCAAAATATGCTATGACTTAATCATTAATTTGGTAAAGATTTTTAAAAAGAAATGCTTTTGGTAGGATTCAAAAGGCTCACCTTTTGGACTTCTGGCAGGGTTTCTGGAGGAAGTGAGAACTGGTATAACCTCCCGGGAAGGCAGTTGACCACAAGTATTGACTCTTTAAAATGCTTTTGCCTCTTGACATAGTAGTTGTACGTCTAAGAATCTTTTTAAGAATTATTTTAAGGAAATAATCAGAGGTGTAGTAAGAGATTAATTGACAAAGAAAGATGTTCCTCACAGTGTCAGAATCTTCCTAAATGGCCAAGAATAGGAAAATGGTTGCTTATTTTTGTGTGTATTTATCCAGTGCAAGAGTGTACGTACATAAACATGTTTTAGAAGAAAAACATTAATAACACGAAAAACATGTTCTTGATATAATGTCCGACAAAAAGCAGAATATAATCCTCAATATGTGGTACAATTCCATTTATGTAAAAATACTTCTTCATATACACAGAAAAAGACATAGGGGAAATACATAGGAGTATTAGCTGGGATCATCTCATCTCAGTCCTAGGCAATCCTTCATTGCTTGTTCATAGTTCTGTATTTTTTAAATTTCTGCAGTGAATAGGCATTATGTTTGTTCATTTCAAAATGAAAAAAAACTTTTGTCATTAAAATAATTGTTGTTGGATCTAAGATTTTGAAGGTCTAACTATGGAGTTAAAATCTGTGGGTTGTTTTTGAAGTGGGGAGGAATAGGCAGTCACATGTCATTGTCCTGTGATGGTGCAAGTAGAACTTACTGACGGGTGAGCGCCATGGGGCACTAAGAAGCTGGCTGGATCCTCTTCCCGGGGTTCTCGCCGCAAGCAGTGAGGAGGCTGCTGTAGACATACTTGAAGGGTGGCTCACTCTTATACAACATTGACTGAAATGTCCAATGTCTAGAGGATGTCATATTCTCTGCAAAGGTGTTATATTGATGGCTCCAAAATGGGGTGCTGTAAGCCCCTGCTGTGCTGCTGTCTCAAAGCGGATTTCATAGGACTATGGAGAAATGTTATATTCCCTCAGATTTGGCTCAACGAATTAGCAAACATTTACTAAGTGCCTGCTGTGGACCGGGCGGATTGCACAGCCCCCAACACCTCCGAGGCTGTTGTGTGAATGAATGAACTGCCTGCAGAACTGTAAAGCAGTGAGCCTACAAATGCAGTCTCAGTCACAGCTTCTTTGGGGGGGCTGTGGGGTTGGTAAAGTCAACTTATATTTTGTGGGACGAGGGGCAACATTTAAACTCCTTTAGAAAGTTTCTTAACAAAAATGTTCTACAAACATGACTCTCCATGTTTTCTAATGTCCTAGATCTGGCTGGTTAAATTAAATTAACAAATTTTGGTATTACAGGTAATTTCCTTTTTTTTTTTCCCAGTGTTTGCTATGAAGATCTTAACACAAATAAACTAAAAATGCCTTCTTCTCTCCTGCTGCTCTTCCTGAAGAAATAGCACTGGACTGAGATTTACTGGACCCACATTCCACCTCCAGTTGTGCAAGTAACTAGCTGCATGACCTTGAGCAAAGCATGTTAACCTTGCCAAGACCTTCGTTTCTCACCAGTCTAGAAACTGAACCAGAATGGCCCTAAGGTCCCTTCTGGCTCTAAATAGCTATAAATCGGTCATCCTATATACGTTTATTATTCCTTTTTTTTTTTTTTTTTTCTTTTTTTTTTTTTTTTTTTTTTAAGAAAATGGAAGAGACTATTACTACTTTCCTGTCTGATTGTGTTTCTTTCTCTCTCTCACAAACAGGAGCGACCTCGGCTGTGGGTCTCCTTTACCTGCCCACGTGGGCAGCCGCTCTCTCTGGCTGTGTGCTCGCCCTCTTCACGGCGTCCATGTGGCCTCAAGTGCTTGGATACCTTATCAGCTCAGGGTCAGGCCCTGGGAAAGCCATGAGCACTGCCATGGTATTTTATCTTCTAGAAATATTTTTCTGTGCATGGTGCACAGCTTTTAAATTTGTCCCAGGAGGTGTGTACGCTAGAGAAAGATCTGATGTGCTTTTGGGTGAGTACATGTGAAAGGTCTGGATTCAAGTAACTACTCAAAAATCCCCTTCAGGACAAATAGACCCTCTTGGTTAAAAAAAAAACCTAGAGGAATGTCTAAATTACTATTTAAAAAGAAATTTCTTAATTCATTAATGAGTTTCAGTAATATTACTGCAAAGGCCTTGGAAGTGAGTAGCTGTGAAAAAAACAAGTTTAATCCATAATAAGTTATAAAAAGGTCCCCGTAACCCCATATTATATGATACGTAAGGAGAAAATATGATCATGGTGCTCACATTGCTATTTTGGTGGTAGGCTTGTAAATATATATAGGAAGTGTGATTTTTTTTTGGTTCCCTTGAATTTTATGTATGGTTTTTATTTACCCTCTTTTTACCAAAAGATTTTTTCATATGTGAATCTTAGTGTAAATGGTAAATTCTCAAATCATAGAGTACATATCTTCCATTTCAGTGGTTATGAACTTATGTACCAAAATTCAAATAGCATAAACTTAGTTCAGTTTAATATTTCAGAAATTGTCTTCTGGCAATAGTGAAATTACTGATGTGTACCAAGCAGATACAGATCAAATGTTGCCTGTCGTTTTAGTTTAAGTAAAACATGTCCAAAGCCTCCAGGATAAAATCTTTGAAAAACTGAGGAGACAAAACATGTTAATAGGGGATTCAGTTCTTGTTTGCTCAGACATTTTTCCATTTGTTCACTTACTCATTAAAAGATTATTGTGTACCTACTATGGTCCAGGCACAGTGCCAGGTGTAGGGGATTTAAGAGACATAGGGTCCTACCCACCTGGAGCTTCCGTGTAGTGGGGGAGATACCACACATCAGATTAGACAAATTCTTAGGGGGTTACACCTGGGGTAAGTGCTGCACAAAAGTCTGGGCTTCTACTTATGTTTGTCTGCAGTTCCCCCTTGTGCCCTTGGAATATATCCAATCACCCTGTACATTTTCACATAAACTTTTCTCCTCTATGAGCTAGACATCTGTTAGGACAGGCTGATTTGGAAGAGGTATTTTTCAATTATGTGAGATATTTTTTAAAACTTTTGAGGATTTGCTATTTCTGGTGGGACATCCAGGCTGTCAGCTGATCAGAGACATACATTGCTGCATTTCCTCTGTGATAATCTCGGCTTTGCGAACTTTGTATTTCTTCTGATTTCTTTCAGGTGTGTGTGTACTCTCTCCTGCTCTATCTTCCTATCCAATGCCCTGCTTTTTTCCTACTCCAGCTTGTTTGGGGGTCTGCCATGTGGAGCAAATGAATGAAAGTAAGAGCCATTCTAAGCATATATTTCTTTCTTTAGAATGTTATGAATGAAGGGTGTTTTTAGTTCCTTCTCGCTACTTAATGGAATTGCAGAAATCGTGCTTTATTCCAGCTTCAAACAACTAAGAATTCTTTTTAGTAAGAGTGACATTATGTCAATAAGGCCACAAAAACTAAGGAACATTAGTAATGTTCAGAGTAGCTTTGAATAATGATTGAAAAGAATCTGTATTAGATCAGAAACTAGATATAAATGTATTGTCTAGGTTTCTCCTGCTATTTCCTGGAAATTGCACATAACTTTTTTTTTTAGCCTTCCACCTAAGCATAACTTCTACTTGACATTCTCTAATATATATATAGTTCAACCATACCACTGTTTCCATTCTCATTATATACAACGTTAGAAGTATGTAGACTTCACGTGTAAGCTACATTGGAATGCACCCCAGTTAAGTTCATCTTTCTTGGCCCAGTGTGAGTTCCAGCATGCATCCTCTGTGTGGACCCACAATCCAGGCCAGAACTGTTGCCACAAACACTGCCGTATTAAGAACCTACAAATCCTCCTCTTGTGCTCCTCAACTCGGTGCCTGTGGTCCCTTCAGTGGAGAAGACTGAGTCCCTAAGGCAGTCCAGAAGGCTGCTTTCTCTTCTCCCCACCCATCCCTGCATGACCAACAGTCAGTGACTGACACTATTACCAACCTAACAACTAGGAAACACTCAGGAAATTCAAAGAAACCCCTCATCAGAAAAAGTTTGGATTTTTTTAAATGTAAAGCATAATTTCTAGAACCCTACCTGATTTCTTATGATCATCTTAATTATCAAAAGTAATACTGGAGTAATTACTTAGGTACTGAGATAACTCAATAACTGAGTTTTCAGGATATGTCCATTTAAATGAAATCGAGGCTCCTGGAATTTACCATTAGAAGTATTTTTGGATTAGAATGTAATATATTCATCTTTCTTTTTTTTAACAGTGACAGTGATGCTAATTATTGGACTGAATATGCTACTTGGTCCCAAGAAAAGCCTTGATTTTCATCTTCAAACAAAAAACAGTCCTAAAATGCTTTTCAGAGAGAGTGGAAAATACATGAAACTTGGTGAGTATAGTTTTGCTTCCTTTTTAAAAGCATTTTATTATCATATATGGCCTTTATTATGTTGAGGTTCATGGACTTCAGACTATACTACAAAGCTACAGTAATCAAGACAGTATGGGGACTTCCCTGGTGATGCAATGGTTAAGAATCCGCCTGCCAATGCAGGGGACACGGGTTCGAACCCTGGTCTGGGAAGATCCCACATGCCGCGGAGCAGCTAAGCCCGTGCGCCACAACTACTGAGCCTGCACTCTAGAGCCCGCGAGCCACAACTACTGAGCCTGCATGCCACAACTATTGATGCCCGCGCGCCTAGAGCCCGTGCTCTGCAACGAGAAGCCACCGCGATGAGAAACCTGTGCACCACAACAAAGAGTAGCCCCAGCTTCGCAACTAGAGAAAACCCGCACACAGCAACAAAGACCCAGTGCAGCCAAAAACAAATAAATAAAATTTGAAAACAAAAACAAAAAAAAACTCTAAAAAAAAAAAAGACAGTATAGTACTGGCACACACACAAAAATATAGATCAATGGAACAGGATAGAAAGCTCAGAGATAAACCCATGCACATATGGTCACCTTATCTTTGATAAAGGAGGCAAGAGTATACAATGGAGAAAAGACAGCCTCTTCAATAAGTGGTGCTGGGATAACTGGACAGCTACATGTAAGAGAATGAAATTAGAACACTTCCTAACACCATGCACAAAAATAAACTCAAAATGGATTAAAGACCTAAATGTAAGGCCAGACACTATAAAACGCTTAGAGGAAAACATAGGCAGAATACTCTATGACATAAATCACAACAAAATCCTTTTTGACCCACCTCCTAGAGAAATGGAAATAAAAACAAAAATAAACAAATGGCACCTAATGAAACTTAAAAGCTTTTGCACAGCAAAGGAAATCATAAAAAAGATGAAAAGACAACCCACAGAATGGGAGAAAATATTTGCAAATGAAGCAACTGACAAAGGATTAAGCTCCAATATATACAAGCAGCTCATGCAGCTCGATATCAAAAAACCAAACAACCCAATCCAAAAATGGGCAGAATACCTAAATAGACATTTCTCCAACAAACACATGAAAAGATGCTCAACATCACAAATCATTAGAGAAAAGCAAAGCAAAACTACAATGAGGTATCACCTCACACCAGTCAGAATGGCCATCATCAAAAAATCTACAGACAATAAATGCTGGAGAGGGTGTGGAGAAAAGGGAACCCTCTTGCACTGTTGGTGGGAATGTAAGTAAAAGAAGCGAAATTGAGTTATTTGTAGTGAGGTGGATGGACCTAGAGTCTGTCATAAAGAGTGAAGTAAGTGAGAAAGAGAAAAACAAATACTGTATGTATGCTAGCACATATATATGGAATCTAAAAAAAAAAAAAAAAACGTTCTGATGAACCTAAGGGCAGGACAGGAATAAAGACACAGATGTACAGAGTTGAGGACATGGAGGGGGGACTTGCAAGCTGGGATGAAGAGAGAGTGGCATTGACATATATACACTACCAAATGTAAAATAGATAGCTAGTGGGAAGCAGCTGCATAGCACAGGGAGATCAGCTTGATGCTTTGTGACCACCTAGAGGGGTGGGATAGGGTGGGAGGGAGACACAAGAGGGAGGGGATATGGGGATATACATATGCAGATAACTGATTCACTTTGTTATTCAGCAGAAACTAATACAACACTGTAAAGCAATTATACTCCAATAAAGACGTTAAAAAAAAGCATTTTATTATGAAACATAAATTTTCAGACATATGAGATTAAAGAGTATGATGAACTCTCATGTACCCTTAAACCAGTTCCAACAATTATTAACATATGCTAATGTTGTTAATACCTATCTTATATTTTATGGTAAAATACTAAATATTTTAGGTTTGTCCCTTGAAATCAGGATCTGGTGGCTTTTGTTTGTTTGTTTTTAGTCCTGATAATCTTTGTCTTTATTATTACTATTATTATTAAATTATTTAATTCATTCATCAAATTGAGGCACTTGAAACAACTTATTCACAAAGTTGTTTAGATAGCTTTGTATGATTTTCCAAAACAAGCTTTTTTTTTGGACCCATTTTTGGTTCACAGCAGAATTGAGCAGAAAGTACAGAGATTTCCCATAGGACCCTCTGAGCCCACTTATACACAGCCTTCCCTGCTAGTGACACGCCCTACCACAACTGATGAACCTACAACGAAACAGGACTATCACCCAAAGCCCTTTGTCGGCCATGGCTCACGGGCCCAGCTGCTCTGCGGCATGTGGGACCTTCCCGGACCGGGCACGAACCCGCGTCCCCTGCATCGGCAAGCGGACTCCCAACCACTGCGCCACCAGGGAAGCCCAGGACTCATTCTTGATGTTGCACAGTCTGTAGTTTTTGATGAATGTATGATGATATATATCCACCATTGTAATATCATATGGCATAGTGTCACTGCCTTAAAAATCCTCTGTGCTCTGCCTGTTCATCCCTCCCTCCCCCTGCCAATGGCAATGACTGTCTGCTTTTTTAAAAAAAATTAATAGATTTTATTTTTCAGAGCAGTTTTAGGTTTACAGACAAATTGAGCAGAAAGTGTGGAGTTCCCATATATCGGCTCCCACTCCCACCTCCTCAGTTTCCACCATTATTAACATCTTGCATTATTGCGGTGCATTTGTTACAATTGCTGAGCCAATATTGATACATTATTATTCACTAAAGTCCACAGTTTAATTAGAGTTCACTCTTTTTTTTTTATGTGTTCTGTGGGTTTTGACAAATGTGTAATGACATTTATCCACTGTACAGTATCATACAGAATAGTTTCACTGTCGTAAACATGGTAATGTGCTCAGCCAGTTCATCCTTCCCTCCTTCCTCCAGACCCTGGCAACCACTGACCTCCTTACTGTCTCCATTGTTTGTTTTACTAGAATGTCAATCTTCATCTTTTAACTTGAAATGTAATTTATTTTTGTCGTGATTTCCCTTGTGTTATGATTTATTTCCATACTCTTACTTTGCTTTTGCTTGTTCTACTTTCTCTAGGTGTATTTTTCCTCTTTTTTCTTCTTGCTTTTGCATTGACTGGGTTTTCTTTTTCCTTTTTTCTTATCCTTCTCCTCTCCACTCCTGTTCCTAGGTTGGAAATTATACCTTCAATTTCTTTTTTTCTGTAGTTGGTTATTTTTTTCTCAGAACATTAAAGATAGTATTCCCCTATCGTCTGACTTCCATTTTTTGCTTTTGAGAAGTCAGCCATCAGTGTAATCTTTGCTCTTTTGAACATACAGTGGCTTTTCTCTCTGGCAGCATTTAAGATTTTTCTTTGTTTTGGTGTTCTGAGTTTCACTGTAATACATCTGGATGTGGATCCAGCCCCTCCCTTACTTGCGAGTGTTTGGGCTTTTTGAATCTGAAGAGTCATTTTTTTTAATCAATTCTGGAAAATTCTCAGCATTATTTCTGCAAATATTACCTCTTTCCCTTCTCTCCTTTTTTGACTCCAGTTAGATATGTGTTGGATCTTCTTATTCTCTTCTTCATGTCCCTTAACCTCTTTCATATTCTCTACCTTTGTTTTTAAGCTGCCCCTTGTACTACTTCTCCATTAAGTTTTGTCTAATCTGCTTTTTATCTTGTCCATTGAGTTTCTAATTTTAATTGTTATAATTATCATATAATTTTATTTCTAGAAGTCTAATTTCTTTACAAATTTTCTTGCCCATTAATTTAATCTCATATTTCTTAGTTATCCCATTGAATATCCTCTTTTATTTTTCTAAACATGTTAAGCATGTTTATTTTATATTCGATTCTAAAATTTTTAATATCTGAAGTATTTTGGGTTTGATTCAGCAGGGTGTTTTTGCTGTGGTTCCTGCTCATGGACACTTGCTTTCTTGTATATTATTTCCTGTATATATTTGTGATTTATTTTTATTTTAGTTCATGGTTCTTGGAACATTTTTAGGGAAGCTTCTTTGAAACCTGAGTTTGAAGTATGGGTTATATATGCATGTCACACATGAAAATTAACCCAGGAACTAGACATTGCCCCTTTACATACAATCTCGGCCAATAAATTCAATATTTTCATAAAGTTATTTTTTTAAAAAAGAAACTTAGTTTCTTCTAAACAATTATTTCTGGTTTCTGTTTAGTTTTGTGGCTGCTTATCAGTGTGGAGTTGTTGGGATTAGGACTACGGCATAAAACCTATGAGAAGAAATTGGGAAGAGGGGTAAGTCATTAAAAGTTTTGATATAGAATTTTATATGATATATGGCCTACAGAGCACAGAAAGGAGTTCTGACTTTATTTTTCTTGCAGTGGAAGCCACCAGAATATTTCAAGCAGGAGCAGGAAGAAATATGATATATATTAACTTGGCTGCTCTGTGAAGAATGGATTGTAGAGTAGAAGCAGGGAGATAAGTTATGAGGCTTTTTCAGTTGCCCAGGAGAGAGACCCTGGAAGTTTGGATGGGAGCCGTGGCCATGGAGTTGGAGAGGAGTAGATAGACTTAGAATATATTTTGAAAGTAAAGCTGATAGGAGTTGCTGATGGATTAGATGACACTGAATGAGAAGAGAGAAAGAATCAAGGACGACTTCTGTGTTTTGGCTTGAGCAACTGGATGGAGGGTGGTGGCATTTACTGACGTGGGAATAACAGGTTTTGGAGTGGTGAGAGCCAGAGTTAATCATAGGTATGTAGTTATGTGAAAAGCTATAACTTGATGAATATAATCGCCTCTCAAAGTCTCTCTTGATGGTTCTGTTCTCTTTATAGGACATTCAGTAAACTGAGTAATATTTCTTGCATAGAGATGCGATTCACACCTCACTGCTGTAGCACAATGAGCTGTTTAGGTTAAGTGGTGGCCCTCCTATGCAAAGAGGTGGTGCTTACCCTTCTCTCAGCTTGAAGTTGTATGTTCCACTTTGAGTTGTTTTTTTCAGTTGTGGTGATAGTGTTGGTCTAATCTGGCCATACTCTTTCACAGGATCCCTGTTGTTGATCCGTTGGTATTAGTTTGAAATACATGGTTAGTGTTGGGCACTGCATTCTCTGACTGGACCCATGGGCTCAAAAGAGGACTCTTCAGAGGGTGCTGTGCTCCTGAACCTTGGCCTTGCCAGCGCAGTGGGGAGCAACACCACGTATAACGCAGAGTTGGCAGACCACTCTGTAAATATGGTAAAGGACTCTGTGTACCCCTCTGTGGTCTCATTCTCTGATATAAGGGTAACCCCTTCCTGCATATGCTTGTTATCATATTCATGCATTTCTTTATATTGTTATTACACATGACACACCTCTATACAATATGGTATTTTTCCATGTTTTTAACTTTATCTAAATAACATCTGACATATATATTTTGCAACTTAATTTTTTTTTTTTTTTTTGTGGTATGTGGGCCTCTCACTGTTGTGGCCTCTCCCGTTGCAGAGCACAAGCTCCAGACGCGCAGCCTCAGCAGCCATGGCTCACGGGCCCAGCCGCTCCGTGGGATGTGGGATCTTCCCAGACCGGGGTACGAACCCGTGTCCCCTGCATCGGCAGGCGGACTCTCAACCACTTGCGCCACCAGGGAAGCCCTGCAACTTAATTTTTTATTTAAAATAATCCTGGTGAGATTCATCCATATGGAAATATGTAGCCCTAATTCATTTATTAGGGCTGTGTAGTATTCCATTTTATGTATGATCTTTTTTTATTCATTTTCCTATTTTTCCTATTGAAACAACAGCCAGGTTGTTTCTAATTTTTTGCTTTTATAAACAGTGCTTATCAGAAATATCACTTTCTAAACATTCTTCCTAACTTCCAAGCCTAAGCTAGAAATTCACAGATTATAAAATACCTACTAGCAAATATCTCCTTATTATTATGCATTAGCTGTGGGCAGATGCCTAAAAAATATCCTTTGCTGAAATACGAATTTTGGTGGAGAGAGGTGGAGAAGAGTGGATCACTGAAACTGCCATTGTTCATTCATCCTAAATTATCATTAAAACAATTCCTCAGGCACTAGCCACAGAGGTCTCTGCCGCCATCTGGCCTTTCAGGTTTGGCTTTGACAGTGAAGGATGGTCTAATTTAGAAAGATCAGCTCAACTGCTCAGTCAAACAGGTAAGTCTTACTGAAATTATTTCCAGGTTTTGAGAAACTCCTACTGTTATGTTTATTTTGAGCAAGATCATAAGTAATAGGAGGAGGGTTTGCTGGGTCACAAACTAATCTCTTAAAAGGGCTTTACTTTGGTGGGCGGCTACAGGAAGATTAAGCTTCTGTAACCACATCTGTGTTTGCTTGAGAGCAATTAATTCAGTTGATTCTGAACAAAGTCTCATACTGGGTATCTGCAGGAGAATCTTGTCATGCCTTTGCTCTTGGAAATGCCCCTGCTAGTGACTCCTGTCACTTGGGAACCCACTGTTGGGGACCAGAAAATTGTCAGATGAAAAGGCAGAATGGGTTGGAGTGATACTCATTTGCAAAGCAAATTGCTTTCTAGAGCCTGAGGGCCAATTTTATTTGTTTCTGTGCCCTGGGGTACTCATCTTTGGATGAAGCATCCTTTAAAATATGTGGGTGTTTTGTTCTTAGATCAGCTACATGGAGAATGGAGCAAGAGATTTAAAGGGCTAAACTGTTCTAGTTATTCCTAATGATAAGCATGTCTCCTGAGAAATAGCTGAGGGTCTGTATGATTCTAATGCCATTAAGAAATTTCTCTGGCCCTTAGTCCTTTAGTCCTGATTACAGGCCTCTGGGGCACATCTGACCAGGGTATCTGAATAAACTTACTTCTGTGTCAGTACAATGGAGATGTTTGCCCAGGAATAAAACACTACTGTATACTCTATTGTTTCTGAACATAAATTGGATATTTGAGAAAGGTATTAAGCTTATTTGAAATTTGGGGAATGATGTTAATATTTGAAAATTTACAAGTTATGTTTTTATCCTTTCCTACATTTCTTCAAGGTGTCCCATGTTTTAATTACATTCAAAATATGGTAAAAAAAAATTTTACAGCTCAGATTTGAACCAGTTCACTTTAGTAACTCATTAGGAATTACTTTGGTTTTTGATTTACGAGTAAAGGCAGGGGATTAAAGAATCAAGTTTTGCTAATTGTTTTCACATTGCTATGGTTAATCACCATGTGCATTTTTTTTTTTCTGAACAGGTGCAGATTTCATAACAATTTTGGAGAGCGATGCTTCTAAGCCCTATATTGGGAACAATGACCTGACCATGTGGTTAGGGGAGAAGCTGGGTTTCTATACCGACTTTGGTCCAAGTGCAAGGGATCACACTTGGGGGTGAGTGTCCCTTCGGAATTAATCCCAAACATATCCCTGAAAGACTAGGCAGCATGAGCTTGGAGTGGAAAGTTGATATTGTTATACCTTAGTCCTATGAATATGTCCCAGTGATGCTTCTTGGAGGATGAGGAGGTGCTGAAGATATGCATCTTCCATCCTGTTTTAATGGCTTCCCTTTTGCTGGATACTTTCAGTTCTTCACTCTTATAAACCATTTAGTGTAGGAGCTGAGGTTACAGCACTAAACGTGTCTGTCCTGGACGCTGTCCTCATGGAGCTTACATTATAGTGTGAAGAGACGGAAAATAATCATGGACACACAGAAATAAATAATTTGAGACAATGGTAAGTGCTGTGTAGAAAAGGAGAGCGGCTGGGTGGGCAGGGCAGCAGGGGATGCTGCTGTAGGTAGCATGGTCAGGAAGGTCTCTCTGCCGACCTCATGATGGGGAGGACCCAGGACCCGCTGTGGGAGGAGCCAGTGTAAAGACTTGAGGCCAGGTCAGTCTTGGTGTGCCGGAGCACAGGGTTTGAGGGGGAACTAGTAAGAAAGGAGGTCAAAGGTGGGCCCCTGATCTTACAGGGTCCCATAAGCCATGCTAAGCACTGATTTAGTTCAGTTTTTTTTAAAATAAATTTATTTATTTTTATTTATTTTTGGCTGTGTCCGGTCCTTGTTGCTGTGCGCGGGCTTTTCTCTAGTTGCGGCGAGCTGGGGCTACTCTTCGTTGTGGTGCGTGGGCTTCTCATTGCAGTGGCTTCTCTTGCTGCAGAGCACGGGCTCTAGGCACGCGGGCTTCAGTAGTTGTGGCTCATGGGCTCTAGAGCGCAGACTCAGTAGTTGTGGCACACCGGCTTAGTTGCTCCACGGCACATGGGATCTTCCCGGACCAGGGCTCGAACCCATGTCCCCTGCATTGGCAGGCGGATTCTTAACCACTGTGCCACCACGGAAGCCCTTTAATTCAGTTTTGATAGGAAACCACTGGAGGATTGTAAACACGGGAGCAATCTGATCTGATTTACATTTTTGAAAGGTCATTCCGGCTGTTCCTAGAAAAACAGATTGTCAGGGGGCAGGAGTGGGAGCAGGGAGACAGGTGATGAGGTAGGGGCATTAGCACAGGTGAGAAATGACAGTGGGAGGCGTGGAGATGGAGAGAAGGGGTCAAACTCAGGAGCTATCTTGGAGCAGGGCTGACAGGACTTCCTGATGGTTTAGATATCGGGGCTGGAAGTGACAAGGATAGCACCAGGGTGTTTTACCTGAGTCCCTGATAGGAGATGATGCCCTTTAATGGGACAGGAATGACCAGGTGAGCATCAGTATTGTGCTAAACTGAAGATGCCCCTGGACGGCCAAGTGACGTCCATAGGTGCTTGTGTGCAGCCTGGAGGGCCGAGTGGGACAGCACAGGCTGGGCCTGTGCATTCAGGGATCATCACTGTAGGCATGGTTCTGTCAGAAGAACTTCAGGAGCAGGCCAGACAGTGCGCCCAGCTTGAGGTCTGAGCTCTGATCATCCTTTCCATATGTAGTTCTTTGACTTAGAGTGAGGCGGAACGGGTTCTCCTATCTTTATCGGACCATTTGTAATTTCTAATTTTGTAAATTGTTGTACTGTGTCCTGGCTGGCAAGGTCATACATTCTCAAATGCGTTGATTAATATTAGAATTGTTTATGCAGATAAGTTGCCAGAGTAACAGTGCTAGTAAAATGGAGTTTGTGTATCCTAATTCTGCCCTTTTCGTGTTTCCATAGCACTTATTATTTTTTTTATTAATTAATTAATTTATTTTTGCTGTGCTGGGTCTTCATTTCTGTGCGAGGGCTTTCTCTAGTTGTGGCAAGCGGGGGCCACTCTTCATCGCGGTGCGTGGTCCTCTCACTATCACGGCCTCTCGTTGCGGAGCGCAGGCTCCAGACGTGTAGGCTCAGTAATTATGGCTCACGGGCCCAGTTGCTCCGCGGCATGTGGGATCCTCCCAGACCAGGGCTCGAACCCATGTCCCCTGCATTGGCAGGCAGACCCTCAACCACTGCGCCACCAGGGAAGCCCTCCATAGCACTTATTAAACAGAGTTGATAGTGTTCTTGGTGGCACAGTGAGACGTGCTGAATAGCCCAGATGCAATGAACAGTCCGGCAGACTGCCCCATACCTCTCTGCCACATTATTGCTCTCAGTGCCCCTCAGTGGGTTGCTTGAAGTGTGCACATCCCTCTTGAACACATATTCTTAGTCCCGTTTGCATGATATGGTGGGACCAATAGTGACGCACGTGTTTCTTTCCATTGGAATACAGGATTATGGTTTTGTCAAGATACCGCATTGTGAAATCAGAGCATCACCTTCTTCCGTCACCAGAGGGCGAGATTGCACCAGCCATCACTCTGACTGTTACCATTTCTGACAAACTGGTGGATTTTGTTGTGACCCACTTTGGGAATCGTGAGTGGGTTTCTTCGGTCTTTCTTGAAGTACACAAATGCCAAGAAATATTATTAACACATTACTTTGACTTCCATGCATTGACCTTTCTTACTTTCTTCTTTTTTTTTTTCCAAAGTATTTTACTCTGTGTTGCCGGTTTTAAAAATCAGGCATAGAGGGAGTTCCCTGGTGGTCTAGTGGTTAGAACTCTGGGCTTTCACTGCCGGAGCCCGGGTTCAATCCCTGGTCCAGGAACTGAGATCCTGCAAGCCGTGTGGCGTGGCCCCCCACCAAAAAAAAGATAAAGGAAAAAAAATCAGGCATAGAAACCTTTGAGATGCAGGCAGTCCTTAACGTTGGTACAAGGCAGCATGATGGCCATGTTAGCCAGCAGTTACTGAGCAGGTGCTGTGCTAAGTGCATTATTGTATTTAATCCTCATTTTGTATAACGTTAGTACTATTATAGCTCCATTTTACAGATAAATAAACTAGACTGAAGGTTAGAAGACTTGTCCATCCTGGGTCACACAGCTAGGAATTAAGTAGACCCAACTCAGCCTGCAAGTGCTTAAAACCACATGGTAAACCAGACTACGGAAAGATGAAATTCCCTTTTCCTACAGGATTACTCCAGTTGGAAGTACTGTTGGGATTTGAGAGTACTAAATAACATTTCTTTTTCCCTCATGTTTTCAGTCAACTGAGAGGTAGGCAGAGGAATCTGGCAGGAAGATCAAAATATCTCTTTTGATTCTGATAAATGTATTTGGACAACATGGCTTAAGTGTGTCCACATGGACCTGCTAATACATTCCCCCAACAATACATGATGCTGGCTCCCCCGAAGCAGCTGACCTACCTGGCAGGGGCAGAGTCTGTCCTGTCAAACTCTCCCCTTAGTGGAGAAGATAACACAAGGAAACACCCTTTCTGCAAACCGGCAGGTTCCAGGGAGAAGAGTGAGGAAGTGTTTGAGACAAGCATGCCCAGTTTATTCTTACAAACTTAATTAATTACAAAAATCCTCCTAAGAAGTAAAGGGTGAGAGGGAGAGAGGCCAGAGATGATTTTCTGAGTCGGTTCCCCTCCAAGGAGACATGAAGAATGGGGAATGAATTTTATCCCCAAAGAATAACATTCACAACCAGTGACTTAGTACTGAATAAATCACGAATAATACCAGCAATATGTTGTTAAAGCAAAGATAAAAGTATATAATTTATACTGTACCATACTAAACATTCTCTAATAGTAATTGAAAACACAAATGCAAAGTGCTTAGCGTTATAAAATAACAGCATATGGGCCCTGTCCACATTAATGATACAGGAGGCCACAGAGCTTTACAATGACATACAGAACATTAGAAAAACAACAAACAAAATACGGGTAGCAGACATATTCGTTTTGTTTAGGTGAAACTTACGGTATGACAGAACCCAGCATTGTTGTACTGTAAGTTTCACCTAAGCAAAATGAGTATGGCTGCTACCCATATTTTCCTATTCCCTTTTTCTCGCAGTATTACATGGATCTGTGAAAGCGTACTTGACTGTTTTCTGAAATAAGTCAGAGCATAAGGAATATAACCCAACCATTCAAATGTAATTAATGTGAACTGTTTGCTAATCAGACTCTTGCTGGTCTTCTTAGAAATGGGAAGGGTGTTTGGAGGACGGATGGTATAGACAGTCCACATCTCTGTAAAAAGATGTTTGAAGAAACGCTTTCTGTTTCTCCCAGCAATTTTCAGGTTGCAAGTATAGACATTCAGAAATTCTGCTGAGCTTAAATTGCACTTGAATTGGGTTTATCTTTTAAAAAATAGGCACTTTTGTGTTTAAAGGTTGCAAGGTCTCAACCTAAGAAACAGTTGAGTATACTCCATCCTGTTTTCCTTTGCTTTTTTTCCCCTGCCCCCTGTAACTCCCTCTGACCTCTAAAATGTGAAGAGTAGACTTGTGAGGGAAGAGAAGAGTAAAAGATAGCCCTCAAATAGTTTGGAAAAGAGGAGGGAAGGATTACCTTTCCTAACTTTCTAATAACCACATATGTAAAGCCCTGTAGCTAACAACATACCCTTTGCTTACTACCTTACTCACTTGATTTTATAATAATGACAACCACAGCAGTAATGATAATAGCTAGCACCTGTCGAGGAGATGTGACTGTAAGGGAAGAGAAGGGAAGCAGTATAGTTTAATGGCTAAGAGCATGAAACTCCAGAACCTGGAATCAGACAATCTGGTTTGAATCCTAAGTCAAGGTGTATCCTTCACCAAATTATTTAACTATCTTGAGCCTCAGTTTTCCCATCTGCAAATCAGGAGCGATAATCCTACTTATAGGATTCTTGAGGGAATTAAATAAGATATATTATCTCATGCAAAGTATATGACTAGAGTAACTGCTCAATTAATACTGGCCATTATTATTACAGCAAATCAGACACCTCTAAGTGTGAAGCGCATTGAGTAGCTTTAAAAAAAAGTCATTCATCAAACACGAATCAAGCATCTATTGTGTCCCAAGCACAATGCCAGGTGCAGCCTTTTCCCTTAGAGCCTTAGCTCTTGTCTCACTCTTTAGAAGCCCTGTCCACTCCCAACAAGTGACATGAGAAAGTTCATGCTTCAAATAACTTGTGAAGCCATCACTACATATTTTTGCTTGCCTTTGTTTTTATAATACTAGATAAAAAAATTCTTACTCTGAAAAAATATTGAGTGATTTTATTTTCTAGTGATTATGGCACATAAACATGAAATCATATTAGGAATGAATTACGGAATGCTTATGCATGTTATTAGCTGATTCAATGGGATTTCTAAAATAACTGATGACACAAATATCTCTTTACAACCAATAAACAGAAAATAGCAGCATTCCTTAGAAGTTACTTAGGTATACACTAACTAAAATTGGTATTATTTTAGGTAATTAACTGAGCCACCAGTTAATCACCGTGTTTGTTTCTTATAACGCGCGTAAATGTACAAAGAAGAAAGAGCACAGAACCTGTAGTCTGTAGTTACAGTTTTGGTTCTTTTGTAAGATAAACTCATTGAGCTCCAGTTCCCTTGTCTCTGAAAATCAGATAAAATTATTTTTTCTAGCCCACATCATAGGGCTATTGGGCCGATCAAATATCAACAGATAAGAACATAAAACGTGTTCAATCTCTCTCTTTCTCCCTGACTCCTAATTCCTCCCCCTCCTTTCTTTATACCCATACATACATATAGGTTTTATTTTTATTATTATCACTGGATAAAATTTATCTCCTGAGAAAATGTAAAGCCAAATTCACAGATTATTTTCCGATAATATATTGCTAAAACCTATTTGAATGAAAGCTCTATCTGTGGTGCAGTGACTTTGGCATCCTCTAGATCGGATTTGAATCCCAGTTGTGTGTCAGAAGGAATAGAATTCACTGCAGACTTAATGAAGGGACTACTTACCACGATGTTGGAAGGGTCAGAGGAACAGATAAGAGATGCTAAGGTACTCAGACACTAGTAATGGTGGGGAACCAGTACCATCCTTAGGGCTGAAGGAACAGGTAGAGGAAACAGTGTTCCCAGAGCCCCGTTTGACCTGGAACCAGAAGAGGGGCCACCAGGCATGAGGAATGCAGCTCGAAGAAATACTCCAATTTCCCTCTCTTCCTACCCAAACCTCACTGGAAATTAGTAGACAAGGAAGCCCAGGAGATGAAACCTGCAGAGACCAGCCTCCAGGGCATAGAGAAGGGCTGGGAATGGATCTAGGCAAAGATGTTTAGCAAATGGTCATCCTTTTCACTCTTCTGTTTCTCGAGACATCTTTTAATAGCGCTCAACTGTCTATACGTAAGAATGGATAAGCTTAGTCCTGTCTTCTGATCCTACCTCAATGAGGTTTCTCCAGTCTTCTCAGCTCTTGGTGATCTCCCTCTATCTTCTTTTGTCATTGATTTTTCTTAACAGTCATTTATTAGCTGTCTTACTCTGTAAGTGCCTGTGTTGGTCTGCTGCCTATTTGCCTTTGGATCCATTCCCGGTTCAGCTTCCTTCCAGCTACAGATTGCAGGAAACCACATTTCCCAGAGTCTAGTGCCTTCTGTCTTCTGGGTAGGTTTCACCAATGGGACGCACTAATGCAAGGCTGGAGGGCTGGAGGAGGGGAGGAGACAGAGTACTTCTCATTCTCTCTCTCTTCTTTCTCTGTTGTCTCTGGCAGCAGCTAAGTCTCTTCTGTGGCTCCAACTCCTCCTTCAATGGCCCTGGATCCTTCTGAGTAGCCTTGTCCGTAGTACCATTTCCCATCATTTAGGACTGGCTTGTGGACTCTGGGAATATCACCTCTTCCTGTTATCCCTCTAGCCCTAGAGGTGGTAGAGGTTTCTCACTGCTACTAAACTCTAGTTGCTTCACTGATTCCTGCTTGGCTTCCTATCACCTAGTAGCCAATCCCTTGTATTAAATTCACTTTGTTTGAAACACCTAGAGTGGTTTCAGTTTTTCTTGCTGGATCATGCAGATATGATGTCCCTATTTTTCCCCAGACAGACTGACTAGAAACCCCTCAGAGTCTTGATGTACTTGCCTGATTGTCTCAGTTACACACTCATTGTGCTTAACATGATCAAAGCAGTACACTTAGCCAGTATTTGACCAGGAGAGCCAGGGAGGCTTTCGGTACTCCTTGCTTTTTTTTTTTTTGAACTACTAATCTTTAGCTGTAATACTGATGACCAGGTCTTAGATGATTGTTATAATTTCTTCTGATGAAAAGTTGAGCAATTGCTGTTTTTAGATATTTCTATCCACTGGACTCCAAATGATCTGTGGGGAAAGGTCATGTTGTTCTTGGTCAAGTTTGTCAGGCTGCTCAGTTGAAGCACTGTAGCTGTCTTGCTAATTTGCATAACATTAAGTCAGTGTGTCCCAGTAGGAATTATTCTGGGTTTGTGCAGTGTTTGAAGATATTCTTTGGGAACTTAGTTAGGTACCTAATATTTTTTAAAAATTGTTTTGCAAATACAGTAAAGAGGTATATTTTTGCATTTTTTCAGAGATGACCTCGATAGGAAACTTCAAGCTATTGCTGTTTCAAAACTACTGAAAAATAGCTCTGAGCAGGTGATATTTCTGGGATATATCACTTCAGCACCTGGTTCCAGAGATTATCTACAGCTCATTGAACGTGGCAATGTAAGGGTAACACAATCTTAATAGGATTTCTGATTTCTTAAATAAAGTGTTTCTTCTTCATGTTTTGAAAAACCTAACCCAACATTGTAATATGTATCCTGATTATCTACTGCTGCATGGAAAACTACCAAAAAACATACTGGCTTTAAGTAGCATTCATCTCTTTGCTCATAAATCTGCAATTTGGACAGGACTTAGTGCAGATAGCTCATCTCTGCTCCACACAGCTAGGCGGCTCACCTGGGGACTGGAGGAGCCACTTTGCAGATGACACATTAGTGGCAAGTTGGTGGGGCTGTTGACTAGGAGCTCAGCTGGGGCTTTGGCCTCAGGGTCCTGTTTCCTCTCCATGGGATGCTTAGGCTTCTTTCCTGCGTGATGGCTGGGTTCTAAGAGTGAGTGTCCTAAGAGAACCAGGAAGAAGTTGTATTGCCTTGTATGACCTAGCCTTGTAAGTCATATAACGTGATTTCTGCTGTCATCACAAGCCTGCTCGCATTCAAGTGGAAGAAACATAAACCCCATCTCTTGATGAGAGGAGTATCAAAGTCACATTATAAGAATGCCATATGGAAAGTGGATTATTGTAGCCGTGTTTAGAAAATACAATCTGCCACATTGTACAAGTTAATCATGATGAGAGTAAGAGATAAAATGGCATACAGAGAGGCTGGCTGATCAGGGCCTCACTAAATGACACTGAATTTGTCCTTACCTGTCCAGGTCCAAAACGGTTGAATTTCTCAGTGTATCCAGATATCATACTCTGGGAAACTGACAGACAAATCAAATCCTTGAGACATATACACACTAGAAGGTTAAATGCATTCGTTTATAATGAGAAATACAATTATTATATTTAGTTAAGCCCTATGTAGATTTCTTGGTCCTTTACATGTCTTTTTTTTTTACTTTATTGTCTTGAGATAATATCTGCAAACAAAAAAACTTAACCATTTTATCAAGTGCTTGGAAAGACAGGTGAGAGAGAGCGTTGTATGATGAGGGTATTCTGTATGTGACAGAAAACACAAAATGACAGTGGCTTAAATAAGAGAAGTATAGCTCTTTATGTAAAAGTCCGGGCAGGTGATTCACCACTAGTACGGCACTTTGTGGTATCGGGAGTGTGCTCCTTCTATCTTGTGGCTCCACATTACAAGGCTTCCACTCCCAAGTTTGCCTCATGGTCCAAGATGGCAGCATCGTTGTTCTAGTTAGCAAGAGGGAGGAAGGGATACAGAGGGGACCAAGTGCATGTGCAACTTACCTCGAAGGCAAATTCCAGGAAACTGACCTCTTCTACCTACATTTCATTGACTGGAATTTAGTCATTGGCCATACCTCACTGTACAGGAAGTTGAGAGATGCAATATTTAACCTTGATACCCTTATACCTAGCTAAAAATCCTACAACTTTGGAAGAGGGGCAAGGCAGATATTAGGGAGATGAGTTAATCTCTGCCCTGGTGGATAAGGCAGAAGTGGAGTCAAGATGGACTCCTAATTTTGGCTTTGGTCAGAGGGTTTATGATGGTGACCCTTATTACTATAGAGAATACATAAGGAAGAAGAGTTTTGCAAAGAAGATGAGTTCAGCTTTAGGCTGAGTTGAGGCATCTGTGGGATATTAGTGGAGCTGTCCATTAGGCAGCTGGACATATGGATCTGGAACTGAGAAGGGCTGTCAGGACTAGAGATACAGATTAAGGGGTTGCCACCATCTAGGTGATCATTAAAACCATGGAAGGGGATGATATTGCTTATGGAGTTAGAGAATTGCAAGAGGAAGACCAAAGAAAACTCCTGATAGAGTCACATTTAGTGTGGCTATCATGGGGGTGATGGGTGAGGGAAGAGGAGGGAGATTATCTCAGAAAAGAGATTAAGGAGAAGTCAGAAGAGTAAGAGGAAAATCTGGAGAGTGGAATCACAGGGGTTGCATTAGTTATTTATTAGTGCATCACTGTGTAAGCTACAAACCTTAGTGGCTTAAAAAGAACAATGGTCCAATATCCTCATGACTGTGTGGGTCTACCGAGTGGTTTTCTGTTCTTGCCTGCCTTCATTCGTGGAGTCAGCTGTGGCTGTGGCTGGGGAGGTCTGACATGTCCCCCACTCACTGGTCTGGGGCCTCGGTGCTGGTTGTTGGCTGGACCTCTCTCTCCATGTAGTCTCTCATCAGTAGCCTACCTGGTGCCACATTTACCAGCTTTGTGACCTTGAGGCAAGTTATTTAACCTTTCTGGGCCTCAATGTCCACACCTATAAAGACGGGATAGTAATACCTATTGTATCATAGGGTTGTTCTGAGGATGAAAATAAAGTAATGCCTGAAAAGCCCTAAGCCTTGCATGTAGGAGGCACTTAATAAGTGGTAGCTACATATTTGTATTATGTATGTCTGGCTGTATGTATCAAATCACATTAGATAAATGTGTAAGTATATGGTCTATAAAGTATAGAAGACTACTATACAAGATGATATTTGGCAAATTTAAGAAAAAATCGATTGTATCCTAATAAGAGAGAGAATTTGTGTGTGTGTGTGTGTGTAAGAGGAATTTGATTTGATTTTTATTTAATACTCTGTTGGGTTCCATTGTCACAGTCAGAAGTTGTGTCAAGATTGGCAGTGGACAGACACTGTAAAACTCTTAGAGGAAAACACAGGCAGAACACTCTATGACATAAATCACAGCAAGATCCTTTCTGACCCACCTCCTAGAGAAATGGAAATAAAAACAAAAATAAACAAATGGGACCTAATGAAACTTCAAAGCTTTTGCACAGCAAAGGAAACCATAAACAAGACCAAAAGACAACCCTCAGAATGGGAGAAAGTATTTGTCAATGAGGCAACTGACAAAGGATTAATCTCCAAAATATACAAACAGCTCATGCAGCTCAATATCAAAAAAAAAAACACAATCCAAAAATGGGCAGAAGACCTAAATAGACATTTCTCCAACAAATGCGTGAAAAGATGTTCAACATCACTAATCAGATCTGATTCACTTTGTTATAAAGCAGAAAGTAGCACACCATTGTAAAGCAATTTTACTCCAATAAAGATGTTAAAAAAAAAAAAAAGATTTGCAGTGGATTCTTTTTTTGTGTGTGTGGTACGCGGGCCTCTCACTGTTGTGGCCTCTCCCGTTGCAGAGCACAGGCTCCGGACGTCCAGGCTCAGCGGCCATGGCTCACGGGCCCAGCCGTTCCGCGGCATGTGGGATCCTCCCGGGGCACAAACCCGTGTCCCCTACATCGGCAGGTGGACTCTCAACCACTGTGCCACCAGGGAAGCCCTAAAAATATTTTTTAAATTAAATTTTAATAGTCAAATTTAGTCAACATAGTCAAAAGTCAGGTATATTTTTTAAAAGAAGAACATGAATATTTCTTTAGTATGAAAGCTCCATATTTAGAGTTTTGCCAACACATTATAGAAAAAAAATGTTTATGTTGTGATTTGCTGATGAAAAGTAACGCTGGTCTCAAGCTTTCAACGTCAAATAGACTCACGATTACTTGTGAAACGTGTGTTGCCAGTGACTCAATTTAACGAACAGATTGAGCTCCTGACAAATGCCAGCCTTCATGCTAGGAACCAGGGAGCCTAGGTGATTGAGTCTTTCTGCTCAGGAAGGGGAGAGTGGAGACATCTAAACAATTAACTATACAGAGTGGTGTAGCTGGTGCGCATAAAGGACTACACAGGATGACCGATGAGCATGCAGTCAGTTCTGCTTGGGATGAGAGACTTGGAAAACTGTGCGGAGCCAGTACCGTGTTGTGATTGCTGCCTAACTCTCTCTCTAGACCACCTTCATGGTTTACTCCCAGCATCTCATACTGGGGCTAGATGGGCATATGGTAGGTGCTCCAAAAACATCTATAGAATGAATAAATGGTTTTGACCTTAAAAAATCAGTAGGAATTAGGCAGAGAAAATAGCATGCACAAAAGAAAGGCATATTTATTACTGTAGCTCACACATTTTCTTGGCAATTCAGAAGAGAGCACCATTTTTAATGCTTTAAACATTCTCTTCTCTCTTCATTATTAGGACATTGACAGCACAGATCAAGACAGATGGTGTGAATATATTATGTATCGAGGGCTGATCAAGTAAGCATAGGCGTTTGATTGGGTTTTTTTTTCTTTTTTTTTGGATTGTTGTTTTTCTTAATCTACTGTTATTGTGATCTTTTGGGTCTATCCTGGAAGGAAAAACTTTCTGGAAGCAATTAGTTAATTGTGTTACTTTTCATAGACATTGATTTGACTAGTTACCCAGTTTAACATTTTTTTTCAGTATATAGCCTAATGAGTTAAGAAGGAGTAAATGGTTAAGCAAATTAAGTTTAATTATACAAAGAAGGTGCTGTGTGAGTTATTAAGCATGATCATTATGTAACTGTCAGTACATGTTAGGAATGGCGCCATTTTTTTTTTTTTTTTTTGCGGTACGCGGGCCTCTCACTGTTGTGGCCTCTCCCGTTGCGGAGCACAGGCTCCGGACGCGCAGGCTCAGCGGCCATGGCTCACGGGCCCAGCCGCTCCGCGGCATGTGGGATCTTCCCGGACCGGGGCACGAACCCGTGTCCCCTGCATCGGCAGGCGGACTCTCAACCACTGAGCCACCAGGGAAGCCCAGGAATGGCACCATTTTTGACTGTATGCCATGGTGGAAACAGCATGGACCATGGGCTTGAATTCCAGCTTTGCCAGCTTCTAATCATGTAATCTTGGGTAAGGTAACTACCTTTTTGGAGCCACTACTATATTGTGATGAGCTCTTCAGCAGCCATGGGTCACGGGCCAGCCACTCCGCGGCATGTGGGATCTTCCCAGACTGGGGCACGAACCCGCGTCCCCTGCATCGGCAGGCGGACTCTCAACCACTGCGCCACCAGGGAAGCCCTGTACATTATATTTTAAAAAAATATCACCCCATATCAAAAAATTAATATTATCCATATATATGTAAAAACTCAAAAATACTGTAGCTGAAAGATCTCAGAATTCAAACACGTAACTGTGTAAATCTGTTTTGAAGGCAGTGTTGCTTTAAACAAAGCAAAGAGCAGTTTAATATCAAAAAAGGGACTAATCAATCAATCATTTATTCAGCAAGTATTTATTAAATACCTATTACATGATTGACATTGTTCTAGGCATTGGGGATATAACAGGAACAAAATAAAATCCTTGACTCATGGAGCTTCCACTCCAGTGGAAAGAGACAGAAAGTAAGCACGCAAGGAATAGACTATGCCAGGTGGTGATAAATGTGATGAGAAGAATAAATAAAGCCAGGTAAGAAGGACGGGGAGTACCGACGGTGGGCAGGGTCGCTGTTCTGATGGGGTGCTGTTCAGGCAGCAGCCTGAATGAGGGGGAGTCCACCTGCATACATCCTGAGAAGAGCATTCAGGCAGAGGGAAGAGGAAGTGCAAGAGTTTTAGGAGGGCATGCTTGGTATATTTTGATAACAGTGAGGAGGCCAGCACGGCTGGAGTAGAGTGAGATGGGAGGTGATGTGAGAGAGGTAAGGAGGGACAGATCTTGTTGACAGTGATAGATTCATAGGGCCCTCCACTTACAGGGTTCTTTAGTGGATGCAACATGCTGGCGACCATCCCTGAAACTCATCCTGAAATTCCGTTAGTACAGAATCTGTTTGGAGCTATTTGACCTGAGAACTCTAACTACCCTCCTTGGGGCAGTGCTGGGAACTGTGGGACAGTGGGGCCTTCTAGGGTGGACCTCTCTGGGCCTTACTTCCTCCTCCATACAGAGCAGTTCATCACCCAGAGGCATCTTGGCGTTGCCTGCCTGAAGAGGGGAGCTAGTGTGGAACTGATCACCCCTTAGGTAACCTTCTGTTCTAAGATCTGTGATCTGCATTGATGAAAGAAATGGTTGCCTTCTGGAGATGATACAGAATCACAGGGTCAACTTCTCTCCCTTTGGAGATATGGCTTGTTCACTTATGAGTCACAGTCTGGTGAAAGCAAACCATTAGGTTCTACTGTTCTTTACCCCACTTGCCATTCAACAAGTATTGATGGAGCATAATGTATGTCAGCCACCAGGGGTATAGCAGTGAACATTCAGAGAAGCATCCCTCAACTGGCTGAGGGAAGATAGACAATGATTGGAATGATGGAGTCAATAATTCCATTGTGTCTTATTTTAGGAGGTGATAACTATAGTGAGGAAAACTTGAGCAGGGTAAGGAACATCCAGAATATGGAGATGGGATGCAGTTGTAAATAGGGGCTTGGGTAGGTCTTAATGATAAGTTGACATTAGAGCTAAGATTTGAAGGAGTGGCCCATGTGGCTGTCTGGGAGAAGACCTTTCCAGGTAGAGGGACCAGCTAGTGCAAAAGCCCAAAGGCAGGAGGGCTGATGTTTTTGAAGAAAAGTGATATTCGTGGGGCAGGAGTATGTATATGGAGATGGAGGTAAAGGAGGTAAGTGGGGAGTGTATGGGCAGCGAGGGAAGGGAGCAGGTCTTGTGGACTCTTATGAAGGACTTTGGATATTACTTAGTAAACTGGTTCCTGGATAATTTCATTGGTTCATATGCTTACTGAGGTGGCCAGGGAGGCCCCTGAGATGCTAAGCTCATTCTGGTTACACTAATAATTCAGAAACTCTAAAGACCCAGCACATGCCCATATGGCTGCAGGACAGATAGCTTGACTATTATTTTGGTGTTCCCAAAACATTAAGGTGGGAGGGAGCATGCTAGTTTTGTAAAGTATATGATATCTCAGATTGAAAACACTGCTTCTATTTAAATTCATATTAAAGTGGTTGCTTTAATGGGGTTATTAGAATTTCTAGAAGACAGTTTATGATATAGACTGAAAAAGGTATATATTCAAGATGTAAAAATTGTTAGTTGCCAAGGGACAGGGGTATTTATAGTACCAGTGTCCATAATAGTTGATCACTGGGCTCTGTTTGTACATTTGTGGCCCAAGACCTTCTTTGTCTCTCCTTAGGAGAGTGGGATGGAAAATATATGTGTATATTTAGAAATATTTGGAGATATATATATATATATATATATATATATATATATATATATACACACAT
>NW_020173388.1:7491718-7508230 GCF_003031525.2 Neophocaena asiaeorientalis asiaeorientalis | reverse complement strand
ATCTAGTGACTATGACTGTCAGAGATGGTATAATAGTCTGTTAGGCTGCCATAACAAAATACCATAGACTGGGTGGCTTTAACAACAGAAACTAATTTTCTCATCGTTCTGGAGGCAGAGGGAAAGAGCATGCATGCTCTGTGATATCTCTTCTTTAAGGACACTAATCCTATTGGATCAGGGACCCACCCTTATGAACTCATTTAACTTAATTACTTTCTTAGAGGCTCTGTCTCCAAATATGGCTACACTGGGGCAGGGGGGTTAGGGCTACAACATATGGATTTGGGGGGAGGGAACACAGATGTTTAGTCTGTAACAGACAGGAAGGTAATTTTGAAAATACCAAAATTAATGAAGTTAGGACTACTGTTATTCAGTTTCTGTCCACAAAACCAATTCTATAAACTTTACCTTGATTGTCTAATTCAATGCCCTGCTCTCAGTAGGCACTTGATAAGTATTTACTGGACAACAAGGAGAGAGTCCCTGTTTTAGTAGATTTGGATTGTCAGGTTCCTTATTGTCAAGGACTTTTTGAAGGCTGTGTCTATGAAATGGGTTAGAAGTTTGATCTTAGAGATTTGGGAAATAACCTAGATTTACTAGAGGCAGTGACATAGAATTACAGGGAACTGCACAGATTTGGGACCTGAGCTTAGACAAATGCATTAACCTGTCAGACAACTCAGACCCACGTCTGATGCCATCATAGCTCTTCTCTTACCTGCTGTGGTGGGCAGATTTGCTGCCTCCGCTGGTTCCAGCTCTGGGTTTCTGTCTCTATTTTGTATGGAGTTACAGGTTTTAAGTGTTCCTCCTACTGCCACTGTGGCCCAAGCCCCCATCGTCTTTTACCTAAATTGTTACAGTGGCCTCCTAACTGTTCTCTCTGCTTTGACCCTTTCCCTGGAGTCTGCTCTCTACACAGTAGCCACTGCATCTCTGTACAAAACTCCGTGGATTACCATTTCATTCTCAGAAGAAAATCTCAAGTCTGTCAGGAAGGCTTTGCATCATCTGCTGCCCCCACCCCCGTGCAAACTCAGGTTTCCCCTATGCACTCTACTCCAGTCATTGTGGAGTTGGTTCTCAGAAAAGCCAAGCGCATTCTACCCCAGGACCTTTGCATTTGCTGTTCCCGTTCCCTAGAACGCCCTTCCTCCAATACCTGTATGGTTTGCTCTCTCACTTCATTCAACTTTTTGCTCAAATGTCACTTTGTCAGAGACTTATGCTCTGACCATCCACTATAAAATAACAGCCTCTGCCACCTAGCATGCCCTGTCCTCTGTACTCTGCTTGTTCCCCCATAGTACTTGGGTACTGATCACCATACATATATACATATTTAATTTGTTCTCCCCAACTAGGATGAAAGCTCTATAAGGGCAAGACCTTCGTTTTGTTCACTGTTTATCCCCAGTACCTGAACAATGCCTGCATGTAATAGGGACTGGCTATGAATTTGTTTTTTAAATAAGTGAATGACTGAAGCTGACATTTTTTAAGAGGCAAAGTATAAATAAAATAAAATGAATTCCTGGCTGCTCATGATTCTCCCATTTTTCCATGTGAGCTTCTCGATAACTATCCAGATAGATAACATCTACAAAATGCTTTGCATTTCCTGGAGAACCAAAAGATGTAAGCAAAAACAAGATGTACAGTTTTTTCAGACATGAAAATTGTGCAATTTTTCAGGCATTAAAAATCTTTTATTTTAGATGTTTCAATGTGAATGAAAATGTGCATGAGGTATTTGGATTTTTTAAGGTAAGAAAGAATTTAGGCCTATGCTCCTGTCATTCTGAAGTATTCCTGCTATTGACGCAAAACAAATGTGTGAGAGGCAATCTGTACAGACAGAATATTCATTAGTGTAATAAAGTAGAGTAAGTTTGCCAAGTATGTTTAGTTAATTAAACCTATGTGCATATTCCTTATTCATTTATATCATAAAAGCAATATTTTGATAAATATTTAGAGTAATAAATCAAGTTAATTCTAGTGATATACAGAGTAGAGTTAGAAATGGGAAATTGGCTTAATAATATCTTTACAAACCATTTGTTTCTGCCACAGATTGGTTTATGCAAGAATCTCCCATGCTGAGCTGAGTGACTCTGAAATTCAGATGGCCAAATTTAGGATCCCTGATGATCCCGTTAATTATAGAGACAACCAGAAAGTGGTCACAGACCCCAGGGAAGTTCCCGAGAAAATTCACTTCAATCCCAGGTGAGTGAGTGCCTTTATGTCGTGAACTACAGCTATGAGATTGTCCATCCCCTCTAGGGACCTAAATATTACCTCACAATGAGCTACAAATTAGATTCGGTTCTAGAGGTTTATTCATGTTAAGAGAGCTCCTGGTAAAGATTATGACATCCTACTTGGGTTGAAGTTACGATCCCTGCTTTCTGGGATAGAGAAACGTGTTGAAGTCCCAATCTCAGGCAAAAAAGATCAATGGCACCATCACCACCATAATAGCTAATGTTAAAGTGTTTTTGTGTCCTAGACCCTGTTCTAGATGTGTCATGTGTTGTCTCGATTAATCCACATTGGATTAGTCCTCTTGTTATCCCCATTTTAGAGGTAAGGAAGCTTAGGCCGAGGAACATAACTTCATCAGGGTTACGTGGCTGGTCAGTGACAGAGCCAACAAGTGGGAAGGAAGCCTGTTAGCATCATTGGGCTGCTGTGATTCTCAGTGCTGGCTGCACTTAGACTCACCTGGAGAGCTTTTAAAAACTCCCGCTGCCTGGGTCCCACCCCAGACCAATTCATCAGAACCTCTTGGTGATACATGGGCTTTGGGTTAAAAAATAATCTTTTCAGGTTATTCTGATGTGCAGTAAGAATTGAGACTATGGAGAGTGGATTATTTATTTCCATTACAGATACTCTACCCTCTGAAATGTGTTGGGTGTTGTTTAGTTTTAAATAGAGGTTATCTGAGAAATCTTTTCACAGCAAAACATGTGATTTGGAGTAGTTGCTCTTTTTTCTTCCTATGGCTGGATAAGGAGAGGAAATGTCTGCCTCAAACCAGACTCAGAACATGTCATATACCTTGTTAGTATTATTTGACATTTCTACTACTTTTACCAGCTAGTAGCTATAGAAACTTCTCAGATGTCATTTTGTTTGGGGGGGAAATGACATTTATCCATTCTCTTTTTCTTCCTTGTCTCTCCCTACAAGAAAAAACTGTATCAAAGTGTAGGCAGCAAACGTAAGGAGAGCTATAGCCAAGTCTTGATTGGCTTCAGTCACTGTATTTGATCTTGCCCTTTGTAACTGCAATGTGGCTATGAAGAGCATGGGCTCTGCGGAAAAGCTGCCCAGTTCAGACCTTCACTTTTTGCCAGTGAACAGCTGCGCAACTGTGAGCAAGTTGCTTAACCTCTGTAAGCTTCAAATCTCATCTACAAAATGGGAAAAATAGTAGTGCCTGACTCCTAAGTTTTTTTCGAGGTTTGAATGACACACAAAGTTCTTAAAATAGGGCATGGTAAATCCTCCAGAGCCAGGAGCTGCAATAGCAGCAACAGTATTTTTAGAATGCAGTGGGAAATTCTATCAATTTATAACATATATTGCTAAATACAAGCATTTCTCCAAATTGGTTTTTTTTTTTTTTTTGCGGTACGCAGGCCTCTCACGTTGCAGAGCACAGGCTCTGGACGCGCAGGCTCAGCGGCCATGGCTCACGGGCCCAGGCGCTCCGTGGCATGTGGGATCTTCCCAGACCGGGGCACAAACCCGTGTCCCCTGCATCGGCGGGTGGACTCTCAACCACTGCACCACCAGGGAAGCCCCCAAATTGTTTTTCTTAAATATTTGATAAAAAATAGAATGTGGGGTAACCTAAGAAAGCTTTACTATGAGAGAGAAAATAACAAAAATGTCACAGGCTCCGGACGCGCAGGCTCAGCGGCCGTGGCTCATGGGCCCAGCCGCTCCGCTGCATGTGGGATCTTCCCGGAACAGGGCACGAACCCGTGTCCCCTGCATCGGCAGGCGGACTCTCAACCACTGCGCCACCGGGGAAGCCCATGTCTTACCTTTTTAATGCTTAAAAATAGGGAATGGATTTTTTGACAAGCTGGAAGGATCACTTACAGAAATCAAGCAGCCTTACATCCCTCTTGGAACAAAGCAGGGGAAAAAAATGTTTCAAGATTAAGTCTAATTGTTAGAAGAATAATGTGGACATATAACTGTTGTTGACTCAGGAGCTGCAGCACGCCCATTGCCACCCTTCCCTGAGCTATGATAGCATCGTGTCTCTTCTCCGGGTTTGCATCACTCCCTGGCTGTACAGGACACGCTCTGTTGATGTCTCCAGTCAGTCAGGCGACCAGTTGTCAGGGAACATACCTCTGCACACAGAGAGGTCCCACAGAGAGAATTCTTCCCTAGAACCAAGCAGGTAGGTGATGGGGAGAATTCAGCCCCAAAGCATTATCTCTGCGAGGAATAGTGGCTTGAATGTTGTTCAGGGGGCCACACATTACATCTTCGAGCTAGAAGGGCCCTGAATGTTGTTTGATCTCTTGGGGCAGAGATAAAAATTCTAAGAGAATTTCCAAAGGTTTTATGTCACAATCTAAGGAGGTTCCTGGGATCTATTTAATAAAAATGTGTTGAGCACATCACCATCTGCAAAACACGATGTCCTCCTGTGGTGGTTTTAAATATGTCCACAAGTGATTTGGCACTTCCTTCAAAAGGTGGGGCCTGGGGCTTCCCTGGTGGCGCAGTGGTTGAGAGCCTGCCTGCCGATGCAGGGGACGCAGGTTCGTGCCCCGGTCCGGGAAGATCCCACATGCCGCAGAGTGGCTGGGCCCGTGAGCCATGGCCGCTGAGCCTGCGCTCCGCAACGGAAGGGGCCACAACAGTGAGAGGGCCGCGTACCACAAAAAAAAAAAAAAAAGGTGGGGCCTGACTGGCCTCTTTCTGAGTGTGGGCTAGACTTAGTGACTCACTTTTGATGAAGAGAATAATGTGAAAGAGAGGGCATGTGACTTCTAAGCTTGGGTTTTCAAAGATTGTGGCTTCTTCTGCCTCAGTCTCATTCTCTTGGATCTGAGAGAAGCCAGGTGCCACATCATGAGCCGCCCTGTGGGAAGGTGGGGAGGGACTGAGGCCTCTTGCCAACAGCCATGGGAGTGAGCTACCTTAGATGCGGAACCTCCAGCCTCGGCCAAGCTTCAGATTGTACTTCAGCCCTAGCTCACATCTTGGCTGCCACTCATGAGAGACCCAAGTCCAACCACCTGGCTTGGCTGCTCCTAAATCCTTAACAGATAATAACTGTTGTTTTAAGCCATCTGTGTTCAAATCTTCCTCAACTTATGATGGAGTTATGTCCTGAAAAACCCATGTAAATAGAAAATATTGTAAGTTGAAAATGCGTTTAATACATCTAACCTACCAAACATCATAGCTTAGCCTAGCCTACCTTAAAGGTGCTCAGGACACTTACATTAGCCACAGTTGTGCAAAATCATCTAACACCAAGCCTATTTTATAAAGAGTGCTGAAAAATCTCATGTGATTTACGGAATACTGTACTGAAAGTGAAAAACAGAATGGTCATCTGGGTACAGAGTGGTTGTAAGTGTGGGTTACCCTGTGAGCGTGTGGTTGACTGGGAGCTGTGGCTTACTGCCCTGCCCAGCATCACGAGAGAGTATTTGTACTGCATATCACTAGCCTGGGAAAAGATCAAAATCCAAAATTCCAAGTGTGGTTTCTACTGAATGCATATTGCTTTTGAATCATTGTAAAGTCAAAAAATCCTAAGTGGAGCCATGGTAAGTCGGGGACCATCTGTATTTGGGTAATTTGCTCTGCATCAGTAGATAACTAACACAGCCCTTGAAACTATTCACATTTAGGGAACTCTGGGAACCTGGCAACAACAAACATATTTACTTAGCATGTATTATATCCATAGTACGGCACTGGGCACGTGATGGTGATAGGAGGTATCACTTAAGTGAAAAAGACACTGCCCTTTTCTCTGGTACCTCATCACCAAGTTTGGGAAACAAAAAGATACAGAGACATCTTGAATGGTAACTATTGACTGTTGACTCTCTATTGAGCCAAGTGCTGTACCAACATTATCTCCTAACAACAATACTGCAAGGTCATGTAATCCAGATGACAACTGGGGTCACTTTACCTTTTAGCTCTGGATAAGATGGACAGAACCCTCTTACCACTCCCTCCAGAAGACAGTGTCCTCTCCCAAACTTCTGTCAGTTGTGGGAAGTTAAGGGGCAAGTGACATTTTTGTGGTCACCCCTCACACAGATCTCCTTCTACTGTCATAGTTCAGTTCACAGATGGTCTTGCGCTTGCATTTCTTTTTTTTTTTTGAGGTATGTGGGCCTCTCACTGTTGTGGCCTCTCCCTTTGCGGAGCACAGGCTCCGGACGCGCAGGCCCAGCAGCCATGGCTCACGGGCCCAGCCGCTCCGCGGCATGTGGGATCCTCATGCAGGGGACACAAACGCGTGTCCCCTGCATCGGCGGGCGGACTCTCAACCACTGCGCCACCAGGGAAGCCCCGCGCTTGCATTTGTAACGCTTTGATTATGCTGCAGTACAAGGAGAGGATGTACTTAATGCACCTAGCGGTGCCTGGCACTCAGCAGGTACTCAGAATTTCCCAAAGTTCTGGGGAGGCACATACACAGAGGCAAGGGCTGCTTCTGACTGTGCCAAGCCAACGGAGGACTCTGTTCTTTCCTTGAGTTCCTCAAAACAAACCAAGTAAAGCAAAACTGCTCTCACCTTGTGTTTTAGTGGTAGCATAAGATTTGGAAAGACAGAAGGGTTTAAGTTATAAAAACTCAAAACCTCTTCAAGTAGAATTAGATATTCCCTTGTTTTACAAATCTTTTGTCTCTTCCACATCATGAAGTTTAGGAATCTCCCTCTCATCTTCTCTGGTTTCCCATAGCTCCCCCAAATTTCTGTTCATTTCTAACGAAAAGTAGACACTAGCTCTTTTTCTCAGTCTCTCGCTTGTTCATCAAGCGCTCAGGACCTTACTTTCCATCTCACATGGCTTATCTGAGGTGGAGATTTCGATACACCTCTCTCAGTAAATGACAGAGCAAGCAGAAAGTTTAAACAACACAATGAACTTAACCTAACTGACATGTATAGAACAATGAGTGTCCCAAGTAACTTCAAATTACTCATTCAAGTGTACATGGGACATTTACCAAAACTGACCATATGCTGGAGCAAAAAGCAAGATTTAACAAACGTCAATTATTGAATTAATACAGAGTATATTCTCTAGTGACAATGAAACTAAGCTTAAATAACAAAAAGATAATGAGAAATCCCTAAATATTGGAATTGGATAATAAATTTCTAAGTAGTCCATGAGTCAAAGAAGAGATCAACATAAAAATTAGAAAATATTTTGAACTAAATATTAATGAAAATATGACATCAAGAGAAATAGAAAAAAAGCATTTGATAAAACTTAAATACCAATAGGAGATATGTATCTATATATAGATATATATACATACACATATATGGATATATATACATCCATATATCTATAGGCTGTATATATAGAACCAATAGGAGATGGATATAAATGTACATATATATCTCTATATCCATATATATCTACACATATATGTATGTATGTGTATATATATATATATATATATATATATATATATATGTCCATCTCCTATTGGTTCTGTTTCTCTGTAGAGACAGGCTTTATATGATATCGAAACTGAAAAGAATGTTAAATGGAAAATCATAGGCCAATCTTGATCATGTACATAGATATAAAATTCCTAAGCAAAATATTGGTAACTCAAATCCAGCATTGTATAGAAAGATAATATATTATGACAAATTAGGTTTATTCCAGGAATTCAAGATTAGTTTAACACGTGAAAATAAACCAATATAATTCAGAATATAAAACCAGAAGTACCACAACAATGTATAAATGTAAAGATATATACAAAAAAGCATTTGATAAAACTTAAATACCCATTTATTATTTAAAAAAAATAACCTAAAAAAAAAAAAAAACCTCTTAGCAAACTAGAAATAGAAGAAAAGTTTCTTGATCCAATGAAGTGTATGTACAAAATCTTACAGTGACCAGAACAACAGTGAATTATTGAATGCTGTCTTCTTGAGATGGGGCATGAAGCTTGAATGCCTGCTATGATCACTGTTTTTGATACCAGAGGTCCTAGCCAGTGCAATAAGGCTAGAAAGACAAATAAAGGGTATAAAAATTTAAAAAGAAAAATAAAATTGTCATTATTTCAGACTACATGATTGTTTTTGTGAGAAAAACCCATCAGAATCTACAGGTAAACTTTTAGAATTACTGGAAGCGTAAATCAAGTGGAAAACACACACATTAGGATGAACTGGAAAAAACTAGCATTGAAAAGAACTGCAAGCCTGCTTCAGATCATCTAAGTCCTGTTTCTTAAAGTGTGGCCCATGGACCATCGGCACTGGATTAGTCCGGCTTCCCCAGAGAAACAGAACCAAAAGGATATGTGTATATAGGAAGAGATGTATTATATGAAATTGACTCATGCAATTATGGAGGCTGAGAAGTCCTGCAATCTGCTGTCTGTAAGCTTGAGACCCAGCAAAGTTGGTGGTGTAATTCAGTCCAAGTCCCAAGGCCTGAACCAGGGAAGCCCATGTTGTAGATTCCAGACTGGGTCTGAAGGCCCTAGAACCAGGAGTGCTGAGCGCACGAAAAGGTCAATGTCCCAGCTCAAGCATCAGGCAGGAAAAAAAACGGTGAATTCCTCCTTCCTCCACCTTTTGTTCTATTTAGGCCCTCAACGGATTGTATGATGACCACCCATACTGGGGAGGGCCATCTACTTTACTGAGTCCACGGATTCAAATGCTAATCTCATCCAGAAAACCCTCATAGGCACGTACAGAAATTATGTAATCTGGGTACCTTGTGGCCAGTCAACACTTAAAATTAACCATCACGCTGACATCACCTGGGTTTTCTTTTTATTAAAAAAAATTTTTTTTGCGGTACGAAGGCCTCTCACTGCCACGGCCCCTCCCGCCGTGGAACACAGGCTCCAGACGTGCAGGCTCAGCAACATGGCTCACAGGCCCAGCTGCTCCGCGGCATGCGGGATCCTCCCGGACCGGGGCACGAACCCGTGTCCCCTGCATCAGCAGGCAGACTCCCAACCACTGCGCCACCAGGGAAGCCCTGGGTTTTCTTTTTAAATTGTGGAGTCTCAAGGCTTGCCCAAATTCTACTAAATCAGAATTTTCACTTTAACAAGATCCACAGGTGGTATGTGTGGACATTAAAGTTTGAGAAGCCCTGATTTTAGTTGTCCCCAAAATCTCAAGCCCTGAACTGAAATGAAGGTGATTCTGGATGGCTCGTGTCCCTAGACACCTGGCAAAATAAGTAAATAACATAAAATAAAATACAATTAACAATCCTCTTATGAGGAAGATAATAGATCTCAAATCATTTTTGTAAATAATTCTTTCATATACAATGTCCAGTCCACAATCAAAGATGACAGAGCACACAAGGAGATAAGACACCCATAAACCACAATCAGCAGAAATAACAGACAAGGGAAACAGACTTACTGAGGCTTTAGGTATGGGAGTTATCAGATACAGACTATAAAACAGCTATGCTTGCTGTGTTCAAGGGCCTAAAAGCCAAACTGGAACATTCCAGCAGGAAAATTACACTTTTGTAAAACTATACAAAGTGACACAGCAGATATGAAAAAAAAAGAAAAATTCTATAACTCTCAAAAATGCTATAATTGAAATTAAGAATTCAGGGGTTTCCCTGGTGGCGCAGTGGTTGAGAGTCCGCCTGCCGATGCAGGGGACACGGGTTCGTGCTCTGGTCCGGGAAGATCCCACATGCCGCGGAGCGGCTGGGCCCGTGAGCCATGGCCGCTGAGCCTGTGCATCCGGAGCCTGTGCTCCGCAATGGGAGAGGCCACAACAGTGAGAGGCCCGCGGACCCCAAAAAAAAAAAAAAAAAAAAAGAATTCAGTGGACTGCTTTAACATCAGAATAGACAAGTAACTGAAGAACTGGAGGATAGGTCAGAAGACACTCAGGTCCACAGGAGGAACAGGGCTAGGGAATAGGTCCCAAGGAATAGAGGTAAGGGGAAAATTCAAATGCATCTGTTTAATATTTGCAAAGACACTATCCTTGTTCTCCATATAAATAAACACATATTTAATAATCCCTTTATACCTCCATACAGTAGTGTGCTTTAAGTCAAAGTATACACCTTTCACTAGTTTTAACAGAAAGGCCACAGAGCCCTGGTATTATGTAATCCCCTTTAACCGGATGATGATTATTCCAGTTCAAGTCCAGGAACTCAGAGCACCTCTAACCAGCCCAACCTTGCAGATGCTTGCTGTTGCCGAATCCTGGGGTAAAATAATAAAGGCCCTGATGTTTTGGGTGGGGTGAGGGTGTGGCTGACCACAGTTTCTCTGATTGCTGGGCCCTTCTGAGAAGACTTGCCTTGGAGTAGGAGGCTGATATCAGCCTGCTGTAAATTGCTAGGAGGGAAGGTTGCCATCCTGGGAATCAACGAGACTGCTTTGGAGACTGATAATGTGGCTGCACTTGAAATGATTGGTAAACTGGTATAATCTGTCAACCCAGCAAAATACAATATGTTCTTAGCTCTCCTTTTAAGGTTTCTGAGGAAATCTATAGACCTAATTCCTCTTCAATTCCAGCTTACTTTGTAGAGAAGTAAGGTATGCAGGTTCCTTATGTTTGCACTGCTGCCTAGCAGAGTAAAACACTATATAAAAGTTTCTTCTTCTTTTTAATTTGTTTTTTTGCAATAACAGAAACTCTCAAAGAGTATCTTTATAAACATTTTGTAACATTTCTGGCAGTTTTCCACTTAGATTTTTTTTTCTTTTCAAAACTGAGCTAGCAAGCAAGGTATCAAATATGCTTTTCTTTCCCCCCAGATTCCTTTTAAATTTAAGATGAGAATACACTTATTTCTTGAATACACCCTTAGTGGGACAGGTATTATGGATTGAATGTTTTTGTCTCCCCCAAATTCATATGTTGAAATCCTAACCCCTGATGTAATGGTATTAGGAGGTGGATACCCTAATTAAATCCTGCAGGTGGAGCCCCCATGAATGGGATTAGTGCCCTTATAAGAAGAGACAAAAGAGCTTTCTCTCTCTCTGGCCTCCACCATGTGAGGATACAAGGAGAAAAAGGCCACCTGCAAATCAGGAAGAGGGCTTTCACCAGACACTGGATCTGCTGGCACCTTCATCTTGTACTTCCCAGTCTCCAGAACTGTGAGAAACGTTTGTTGTTTAAACCACCCAGTCCATAGTAATTTGTTATAGCATCATGAACTGACCAAGAGAACAGATCTGATCATCCAGTGAGTCTCAACCTGGGGTGGGGGTGGTCTGTAGATTGAAGAAGGCAGAGTCCAATGGGGGAAATGGAAACATCCAAATCTCTCCCCCTACTTTATAGTGGACATATTCTTTTTTTTTAGTTTTATTTAATTTATTTATTTATTTTTACATCTTTATTGGAGTATAATTGCTTTACAATGGTGTGTTAGTTTCTGCTTTATAACAAACTGAATCAGTTATACATATACATATGTACCCATATCTCTTCCCTCTTGTATCTCCCCCCCCATCCCACCCCTCCAGGCAGTCACAAAGCACTGAGCTGATCTCCTTGTGCTATGCAGCTGCTTCCCACTAGCTATCTACCTTACGTTTGGTAGTATATATATATGTCCATGCCTCTCTCTTGCTTTGTCACAGCTTACCATTCCCCCTCCCCATATCCTCAAATCCATTCTCTAGTAGGTCTGTGTTTTTATTCCTGTCTTACCCCTAGGTTCTTCATGACATTTTTAATCTTAAATTCCATATATATGTGTTAGCATACGGTATTTGTCTTTCTCTTTCTGACTTACTTCACTCTGTATGACAGACTCTAGGTCTAGCCACCTCATTACAAATAGCTCAATTTCATTTCTTTTTATGGCTGAGTAATATTCCATTGTATATGTGTGCCACATCTTCTTTATCCATTCATTTGATGATGGACGCTTAGGTTGTTTCCATCTCCAGGCTATTGTAAATAGAGCTGCAATGAACATTTTGCTACATGACTCTTTTTGAATTATGGTTTTCTCAGGGTATATGCCCAGTAGTGGGATTGCTGGGTTATATGGTAGTTCTATTTGTAGTTTTTTAAGGAACCTCCATACTGTTCTCCACAGTGGCTGTATCAATTTACATTCCCACCAACAGTGCAAGAGGGTTCCCTTTTCTTATAGTGGACATATTCTTAACAGCCAATGTCTCCTCCATTCTGGAGACCAGGCTCTCCTTTCTTCCCTGCTTGCTCTCCAACCAATTTTCTACTTAGTGGAATCTGACAATTCAGAGATGTGTCCTCTTGATTTCCATTCATTTCTCATTTGTTGTTTGAATACTAGTACACTTTAAAAATGATTATATGGATTCTGGGGACAATGGAAGAGACAAGAAAAAAGAGAGTGCTGATCTGCTGTATTGTGGAGTGGTGAATTTATCTTTTTATACAGTTGGGTCAGTAGTTATTTTGATTTCAGTGTATTTGGGAAGCATCTGATTATTTTAGCCATAGCTTCTTATGAGCTAATAATACAATCTCTCTCTCTCCCACTTTCTCTCTTATTTAAATCACTTTAATCTATACCAAGAAGCTCTGAGTTAATGCCATGAGCTGCTTTCATTACGTGAGCAGCTAGTAGGAGCAGAAACATAGTCAAGTAATTTCAGAGTAAAGACATTAAAGAAGACTCTAGAATGGGAACCACCTAGTCAAGCATTGATTGATAATGCAAATAACCAGACACCCTTAATAAACTATAGCTTTTCTCTGCACTCAATGTGTAGGCATAAGAGACAATTCCTCAGAGAATATGCCCCTTTCAGAATCCTGAAATTCATAATCACAGGGCTGGAAGGGAATCTAGAGATCATGTAAATTAGCTCTCTTGTTCTGCAGATGACAAAATGAATTCAGAAGCTAGGTGCCTACACAAGGACGTAGCTGAATAACAGAACAGCTGAAACAAGAACACAGTTTTCTTGACTCCCTGGTCCAGAATTCTACATTCCCTACAGTATTGCCTCATAAAATTTGGCAGGGTGGGTGGGTGGGAAACATTTCCAGGGTATATCGTGAGGATCTGATACAGTCATGCTTCTACACCATAAAAACTGATGCTCCAAATTGAGTTATGTCTGTCTGTCTTACACACGTCTCTAATCACAGATGGTGCCCCAGCCCTGGACTCACTCACCACCCTATAGGGACAGATGCTGACCCTCTACTTCTGCTTCTCCTTCCTTTCCCCCTTCCCCACGGCGCCAGTAGAGGGCCCTTATCTCCGGTGGAGGAGACTGCTTTCCGAACCACCTTTTTGACCTCATTTCTTCCCTTCACTTTGTTCACCCTGCTGTCAGCAGCTCCGTGGAAACTCTGCTTCCTCCCATTTTGTGAGATGCTCGGACCAAAGGGACCCCAAGCCCACTCGCTGGCTAACTTTGTCACTGATGCTTTGCCTGGCTGGCTGGTTGGCTGTTAGAGTTCTTCCCTTCCTCTCTTCCTCTCCCTCCCTCTCCTACTCCTCCAAGGTCATTCCCTTCATAAGGAGGCAGGCCCTTTGTCTTCGCTGGAGGCTGGAGGATAGAGACTCAGGATCTTTCTTGTCATCAAGGACATTCAGCTCCCTCTGCTCACGGCTGGGCTCCTTCTTTGAGGCAAATGTCCACCTCTGCCCGGCTTCAGGTCCAGTGACTTATCTGCCCCGCTTCAGATCCAGTGACTTATTTGAAGAATTAGGTCAATGCTCTCCAAATGTTTTGATGTACGCAGCCCTAACAGTAAAAAAAAAAAAAAAAAAAAAAAAAAAAATAAGCATGCACTGTCAACATATTTACTTATAACTGACATACATGTACTACTATTAATTCATATGTTAAATATAAGTAAAGCTTAATTTATCTCCAATATCTTGGGGGTAAGAAGAAATATAAATTGTCACAAATTCTCTTTGTACATCCTCCCCCCCACCCCGCACACCCCAGAACTGCCGAATTGGGCAGTAGATGCTCTGGGAGCCACACATGGAATAAGTCTGGGTTCAGTAACAGTAATAATGATTGCTGCCACGTTTTGAGCCCTAACTGTGTATCAGGCATGATACCATGTCTTTACATAAAATGTTCCACTGAAGTTTTGTAGGAGCTCCATGTGGTAGGCACTCTTGATTCTTATTTTATTGTTGAAGAACTGAGGCTCAGAGATGCTAAGCTTTGCCCACAGTTGCCACTAGCAAGAAGCAGGGCAGAATCAAAGCCAGGTCTCTTCTGACTTGAAGCACGTCTTAGTCACTGTGCTGTACTGCTTCGGGGATGACAGCAAGCCATTGAGGACTAAGCACTGTGCTAAGACCTGGACACACACAGAGAACAGGGACGCAGCCTCTGCCCTTGTAAGACTGCCATCCTACTGGGCTCTGATGTCCTGGGGAGCTCCCTAGATCTGACTGAAAAGGGTTTGATCAGGTTGAGTATATCTTCTGAGGCTTTAAAAAAAAAAAAGTTCACAGCATGGAATTGTTTTAAACCTTAAAATGTATAATTATGCAGTATTGTAGCACATTTGGAATTCTGTTAGCTCTGAGTCTTGGAATCTTATCATTTATAGCGTTATTTCAATGGGAAAATGCATTCTAAGTTTCAAACACTCAACTTATAAACTAACTTTTTAATAAATTAACTTTTCACAATTTTTTCAAGAGTTTGGATTTCCCAAACAACATACTTAAACAAAGTTATTATAGCATTTTAGAAAGATCAACAAGAAGCACTGATGAAATTTTCAGGTAATTAGAGTACCATTTTCTTTGAATATTCTGGTTAACTGAGATTACTGCTTCAAAATACTCTCAGGTGAATAGAGTCATAGGAAAAGAAATCATTTCCCCAAATTCCTTAATGAAATAAATAACTTCAAACCTGATGACATACTCTTTCCCAGCTGGAGATAACATTAATATCCCTTACTCACAAAGCCCTGGAGCCCATCACAGTAAAGAACTAGAAGTTGAATGTATTTCTGTTCATTTCTATCACAGATTCCTGATGGCAAGTGACTTTGCATCCCTAAACAGTAATGGCAAATGTCACAAAAATTAATCATTGTAAACACCTGTGTTCAGAGACTATCTGTTCTTTAATATTGACAAAACATGTTGCTTTGTCGTCTGCAAGTCCTTTTGCATTTACAATTTCTTTTTGATCATCATAGTCATCTTTTTTAGCTGATGTCCTGATTATCTATTATTGTATAATAAACATGTCTCATGATTTTGTGGTGTTGACCTAAAACAAATAGACTGCCAGATATTTCTCCAGCAAAGATGGGTTTATTCTGGATTAGCAGAGGATTGCAGTTTGGTGTCTGTGACCACGACAAGCCACGTGCAAGTCCCAATAAGGCACGGGAAGGAGACCACTTGTATAGCAGAGAAAAGGAACTTGGGAGGGCTACAGTAAACAAAGAGTCCAAGGCTGAGTCCTTGCCAGGAAAGAAGAGGAGTCTTTCTTCTTCCTGTTGGGCTCTGCTCTCATCACGGGGTGTGACAGCTCTCCCTTCTGGTCTCCTGACTTTATTTAATTGAGGTTTGTTTATTAATTTTTTACAGTGGGCTAGAAATTTGGGCAGCACTCGGCGGGGCAATCCTTCTGTTCCATGTGGCATTGCCTGGGTCACTTGCTGGCATGTGGATGGTGGCTGGGTGGACCAGAGGGTCCTAGCTGGCTTTACCCATGTGACTGTGTCTTGATGAGGAAGGCTGGAGAGGAGGACTCATCTGAGTCCCTTAGCTGTCTTCTCTATGCTGTTGGGTAGTTAGACTTTGTATATGGTGGCTCAGGGCTCCCAAGTGAGTATTCCAGGAGTTAGAATTCCAGGAGTTAGAATATGGAAGCTTCCAGAAGACTAAGACATAGGCTCAGATGGAACAGTCACTTCTGCCATATCCTATCCATCAAAGTAGTTGCTCAATTCAAGGACAGGGGACCAGGTCCCCACCTCTCAATAGGACAGGTATCGAAACGTATGTGACCATCTTTAATCTGCCACAGCTAGATTTCAGGAGGTGTTCTTTGCATTTTCTAGATGAGGAAACTAATACTTAGGCTAATTGAGTTGACTTGCCCAGAAGGGCATCTCTAGTAGGTGGGAAAGGTGGGACACTGCCCAGGACTGCTGATTCCGAGGCCAGTATACCTATATTGCTGGAGACCTTGCTGGGCTCAAATAAATATCTTCTGAAGAACATAATATGCAATAGTGCTTCTTCTCCTCCTCCTCCCCTCCCCTCCCT
>NW_020173388.1:7468875-7491669 GCF_003031525.2 Neophocaena asiaeorientalis asiaeorientalis | reverse complement strand
TTCCTTAAGTGTCTGTGTTTCTGATGGTACCTGTGCCCAGTGGCTCTTTTTTCCCATTTGACCTGTTTTCTTCCCGAGGCAGGAATGAGGCAAGGGCCAAGAGGGAAAAGGTGGAAGTTTTTCTGTAAGAAATGGGGGTCGGGATAATTCTATTTAGTAGCGCCAGATGCTGCCCTTAGCATTGGCTGCTGGTTCCATTACCTTGAGTTCTCAGCAAGCAAGGGGCTTCACTCATGCAAGAAGCACCATTTATCTGAGATTAATGTGGGTGGGAAATTAGGAAACAAATAGCTGGGGGACAACGAAATAAGTATGAGCTATTTCATTGACCATTAAGAATCAGTCCCCTGGGGCTTCCCTGGTGGTGCAGTGCTTGAGAGTCCGCCTGCCGATGCAGGGGACACAGGTTCGTGCCCCAGTCCAGGAAGATCCCACATGCCGCGAAGCGGCTAGGCACGTGAGCCATGGCCGCTGAGCCTGCGCGTCCGGAGCCTGTGCTCCGCAACGGGAGAGGCAACAGTGAGGGGCCCGCATACCGCAAAAAAAAAAAAAAATCAGTCCTCTGGAATCTGGCTTTAAAATCGAGACATTGCTTAACAAAAGCCAGAGCATGCTTCACAGCAGTTTTCCTGTACAGTATAAATGGCTTTTTTGAAAAGCACCGCCTAGTACATGACATTTGCTCTATTGCTCAGATTTGGTCACAGGAAATCCTGGGGTTCTCTCTGGTAGAAGGCACTTTGTCTTTACTAATAAGCTATGCTTTCACTTTTCTTTATCTTAAAATGTCAAAAGATGCTTCTTTTCCTCTCTCAGTGAAGCAATGGCTATACTAACCCTCTCCTTTTTTATTATAGCAGAGCCTATTATATTATCCAATATTATTTTATATTATTAATTATGTAATATTTTATTTATAATTTACTATAGCCTACTGCTATAGTATCCTTTAGATTTAAATTTGTGCACCAAGTCTTTGCAAATACCTCCTCTCTCCTCTTCCAAAGTGCTGGAATTTGTTTTATTTACTGAAAAGAAACCTGCCCTATTTTTTTACCAGACAGCAAAAGCACTAAAGAAATCTACAAAAGCACTTTGGAAATCTACATCAGATGTAACCAGGGGAAAATTCCCTTCCAAGTACACCTGAATGTAACCATGCTGGACAGCGTATTGCATACCCGTAGCCCAGGACTTCAAAGTAACAGCAAAATTAAAGTTCAATCAAAGCATCCTTCACTCGGAACATTTTTGCTTTGTGGATATCAAGTACCACATGTACTTGCAGTGGCTAGAATTTCCATAAAAGGAACAACAGGAGAGCTAGATTGCATTACCTAAAAGCAATGGTGGCTGTTATCACAAAGGAAAAAAAAAATTAAAGCAGAGGAAAGATGATAGGAGTAGAGTTAGCTGAAAATGAAAGGCAGAGTGCTTGAGCTCTACCTGGGCATATTAGTGGGACCATGAGCTGTGCCCATCTGATGTGTGCCTTTATTATATCCTTTATCCACAATGTCTGAGGCTTGGGAAATTTCTGTGATTTATGAAGTGCCACCAAGCTTGCCTCTCTAGCAAGGAAAGCCACTGTGGCTCAGTTTAGTGCAGTGGTTTGCAAAATGGGATCTTTCGCTCCTGGGGTGCAGGAAAAATATTAATTAGAATTACTATTTTATTCCATAGTATTCTAGTGTTTTAAATCTTGATTTGGGGGATATGTTTATAGCAATGCTATTGAAAGTGAGGTCCATCACAGGCAGCATCGCTGTCACCTGGAAGCCTGTCAGAAATACAAATCCTTGGGTCCCATCTCAAACCTACTGAATTTCTGCTGCTCTGGGGTTGGGACCCCATGGGCTGTGCTTGAAAAAGCTCTCTAGGTGGTTCTGATAACCAGGAGACTTTGAAGAGCAAACTGGTTTTTAGTGTATATGTTTATAAATAAATACACGTGGGAGATGCACTCAGACGTTTTTACTGATGGGATGCTCAAACAAAAATGCTGGAAGATGATGCAGTGATGGAAACCTGCTGACTCAAGAACATACTCTTCCCTTTTTTTCTATTTTGCTAATTAACCCTGGGATCGGGGGGAGGTATCATTTAGCCTCTTATTGTACTTTCTAGGTGAATTTAAACAGGTTACTTAATCACTTTGGAAAATGAGATGTTTTATCTCACAGGACTGTTGAGGAGAGTTAAGTAAGCTCGTGTATACCAGAAGCATGTAGTGAACCTTTAGCACAAAATAGATGCTTGGTTCCTCTTTTCCCATATAGCTGTGGATGCCACAGCATCAGCAGTGTAAGTTCTTCTGCCTGGTCTGGTAGATCTATTAGTCCCCAAACACATCAGCTTATGTATGGAAGCTAAAAAAAAAAAATCTCTTACAGTCTACAGACTATAACCTTGTATATTACACTTTGTGACACCATGCCAATACAGACAGATGGAGAGGGCAGTAAATCAGTTTATTTAACATAGTTACCCTTTCCGAGAGTTGTATGTAATTTTCCATTGACATTCCAAGCTGCAAAGAATAGCAGTGTCAGTGATGCTACAGACCGTAGCAGTTCAACATCATGCTGTCGTGAGGAACAGCTAGTAAAACCCATTACTGATTATCCTCTAGAGCAAGTAGCCTCTGACTCAAGCTGTGCATACTTCAGCCTGGCAGCCAGACACAGCTGGGTTAGTTTGTGGGAGATGATGAAAAGTATTAGCCAAAGGTTTTCTCTGCAAGACCCGGGAAATGTGCCGAACCTTTTGTGTTCATAAGAATCACCTGGAGAGCTTGTGCAATTGGCACATTTCTGGGCCTCATCCCCAGAGATTTTTATTCTATCGGTATGAGGCGGGCCTAAGAATCTGTATTGTTAACAAGCTTCCCACGTGATTCTATTGCAAGTGGTCCATGCACAGCAGATTTTATATGCCCTGAATCGCAGAGGTTTTAGAGCTGATTAGCACTTTAGAGCTCATTTGGTGTAATATTTCTTAACCTTTTTCCCTTCATGAAAGCCAAGATGATTGCCATTAAGATAAATGCATGACACTTTCTCATTAATATATTCACATTTGACAAAACCACAAAGGTTGGGAAAGACTAAAACATGCCACAACTATTAGCAGCAGTAATTCACAGCAGACCGAGGCATTGATAAGACTGTGTTTTACTCAGTTCCCTACTGTGGAATTTAACAGTACCTCTCAAGAAAACTTATCAAAATATGAGGGAGAGAGAAAAAGTGTTAATACAGAGATGATCTTGAATCTACTCCCGTTTTAGAAATAAGTCATTAGTAATTTTGAGTACTTTATCAGTAACAGATTTCCTGGTGATACAGATCACAGTTGAGACACGCCCTTGTGGCAGGGTCTGCTAGTTATCTCCTGATACTTCTTTTCCTCTGTGCTCTGTAAGAACCTCCACATTTTAGCTGGGCACATGGACACTGAAGAAAAGATGGCTACATTTCCCAACCTCCCTTGCAGCTATGAATAATCATGGGCCTAAGTTTCTGACAATAGGATATAAGAGGAATTAGTGTGTGAGACTTCCAGGCAGTGTCCTTAAAGGGAGGGCATGCCTCTCCTCCTTTCTGTGGCTGGAATGGGAGGTGAAAGTTAAAGCAGCCGTCTTGGACTATGATGAGGAAAGTATGTGTTGAAGGTGGCAGAGGAAAGAACCAACGAGAGGGGAAGAAATAATCAAAGAAATAATAGAAAGAAAAATGTCCAAGGCTGAGAAAAGGTGGAATCTTCTGACTGAACATGTCCTCCAAATCCTGAACGGGTTGAAGGAGGTGAAATCAATATCAAGAGACACACGGACACCATTTCAGAAACCACAGCCCTTGTTGCCGCAGGATCCAGAGAGGTTTCAAATGGCTTAAGACTGTGGGATTGTGAGTTGTTGCTTCAGCACCTTGAATCTTGAAATAACTGCCCCTATACTGTTGCCAAGGTATAGAGCAGCCCTCAGTGGGCCCCAGGAGAAGTCCCTGTCAGCACCAGGCTCTGGCTACAGCCCCACCCACCAAGGTGGTGACCCCCAACATGCCCCAGGAGAAGCCTTGTCCTGTGCCCACTTCAGGTCCAGCCCTCCCATCAAAGCCACTGGCACATTCAATCTGCAAAGGGACGTTCCTACGCAAGGACATGCCTTTAAGACTGGGAGAGGTAACTGTTTTGCCTAATTCATAGAGACAAACACAGAAAGTCAAACAAAATGAGAAGACAGAGGAATACATTCCAAATGAAAGAACAAGATGAAACCACAGGAAAAAAACCCTAATGAAATGGAAAATGAGTAATTTACCTGATAAAGAGTTCAAAGGAACAGTCATAAAAATGTTCAACAAACTCCAGAGACGAATGGAGGAACACAGTGATAACTTCAACAAAGAATTACAAAATATAAAAAAGAACCAGTCAGAGCTGAAGAATACAATAACCGAAATGAAAAATGCACTAGAGGAAATCAACAGCAGACTAGGTGATATAGAAGAATACATAACACAGAATAGTGGAAATCACCCAATCAGAAGAGAAAAAAGAATTTAAAAAAACAAGGATAGTTTAAGGGACCTCTAGGACAACATCAAGCATACTAGCATTCACATTATAGGGGTCCCAGAAGGAGAAGAAAGAAAGAGGGTGGCAGAAAATGTATCTGATTAAATAATGGCTAAAAAATTCCCAAACCTATGGAAAGAAGCAGATATTCAGGTCCAGAAAGCACAGAGAGTCCCAAACAAATTGAGGACAAAGAGGTCCACATCAGGATATATCATAATTAAAATGGCACAAATTAAAGAGAAAATTTTAAGGCAGCAAGAGAAAAGCAAAGAGTCACATACAAGGGAACTCCCATAAGATTTTTTCAGCAGAAACTTTTGTAGGCCAGAAGGGAGTAGCATGATATATTTAAAGTGCTGAAAGGAAAAAATCTACAACCAAGGATACTCTCCCCAACAAGGTTTTCATTCAGAACTGAAGGAGAGATAAAGAGTTTCCTAGGCCAGCAAACAAGAAAACAATCCATCACCACTAAACTGACCTTATAAGAAATGTTAAAGGGCCATCTTTAAGTGAAAAAGGAAAGGCCATAACAAGAAATAAATGAAGGAAAAAAGAATCTCACTGGTAAAGGCAAATTTATAGTAAAGGCAGTGGACCAACAACTTAAAAAGCTACTATCAAGGTTAAAAGTTGTAAAATCAACTATAGTTATGATAAATAGTTAAGAGAGACACAAAAAGATGTAAAATATGACATCAAAAATGTAAAATGGGGTGGGGGGAGATGAAAAATATAGAGCTTTTAGAATGTCTTAAACAACTATCATCTTAAAACAAATTTATCTATCTACCTACCTATCCATCTATCTATCTATCTCGTGGTAACAATAAACCAAAAACCTACAATAGATACACAAAGAGCAAAAGAGGAACCTAAACATAACATTAAAGAAAATCATCAAACTACAAGGGAAGAGACCAAAAGAAGAAGAGAACAGAAAAGAACCACAAAAACAAGCAGAAAGCAAGTAACAAAATGGCATTAAGTATGTACCTATCAGTAATCACTTTAAATGTAAATGTACTGAACGCCCCAATCAAAAGACAGAGTGGCTGAATGGATTAAAAAAACAAGACTCATCTATACATGGCCTACAAGAGACTCACTTCAGAGTGAAAGACACAGAGAGACTGAAAGTGAAGGGATGGAAAGATATTCCATGCAAACAGAAACTAAAAGAAAGCCGAGGTAGCAATACTCACATCAGATAAAATTGATTTTAAAACAAAGTCTATAACAAAAGACAAAGAAGGGCACTGCAATAATGATAAAGGGGTCAATCCAAGAAGAGGGTGTAACACTCATAAACATATACACACCTAACACAGAAGCACCTAAATATCTAAAGAGAATATTAACAGGCATGAAGGGAGAAACTGACAGTAATACAATAAAAGTAGGGGACTTTAATAGCCCACTTACATCAACGGATAGATCATCCAGACAGAAAATCAATAAAGAAACACTGGCCTTAAATGACACATTAGATCAGATGGACTTAATGCCTACAGAACTTTCCATCCCCAAAGAGTAGAATACACATTCTTTACAAATGCACATGAAATATTCTCCAGGATAGATCACATGCTAGGCCACAAAACAAACCTCAATAAATTTAAAAAAAAGAAAAAGAGGAAAATGTCAGAAACATTATACACTTAGATTCTAGGAATAGCATCACATACAACGGAATGCAAAATAACAGTAAGGTAGGTAAACAATCATTCATAGAGCAAAATAACTTTTATATCTGTACCTGCTGTTGAAGTCCCACAGAAAGTGCACCAGGGAAACTTACTGCTTATACAAGCTGAGTCTACTGCAATTGCAGAGCAAGGAAAACAACCTTTTCTGGAGTCTCGGTAGGGTGTCCAAAGGGGGAAGTTAAGGAAGGGTACTTGTAGAGTTTGGAGGGCTGGAATTAGTCATAGGGCGGTTTAGGTCAGGGATTGACAAAATTTGTAAATCTGGCAAGTTGCTAGAACTGTCCGTGGTCTTTGGAACACATAAATCCATGTGGAGTTATTGTTACTGTGGTCTTATATTGGGATATATGGGTCTGAATGAGCAGGTGTTAAAATAATTTGAATTTAGATAGTTTATGTTACACACTATATTCTGGCATAGTTAATCTATTTTGCAAATCACAACGCAGGTTGTTTTTTGTTTTTTTGCAAACTGTGGTTTCCATTTCTTTTCTCACTGTAGTATCTTGCATAGTGCCCTCGTGGGCACTCAATAAATGTTTGTTTGAATGAATTAGTAAATTAATTATTAAAGGTAAATCGAGAACAAAACTAATGGTCCAAGTATCTACACACAAAAGCATCTGGCAGTGGTGCTTAATAAAAATGCAGATTCCTGGGGTCACCCCCCCCAGAGAGTGTAATTAAGTAGGTCTGGATTTGGGGCTAGGTGATTCTGATGCAAGTGGTCCACAGATTTCACTTTTGAGAAACACTAACATAGTGGCATGGTTATGTACGGCTTGAGATGTTAACATGTGGAAGGAAATAAGACCTTATAGGTATCTTTGAGACTTGGTTAAACAGGATTGATAATTGAACTAAAGAAATCAAGAGTTATGTCCCCTTCAAAATAAGCCAGCTGATAGAAAAGGAAGCACAATGAATGGTATAAGTACATACCTACCTAAAAATCTATGCATTTTTTAAATGAATAACAATCCTTTGATTTATTTACTGCACATTTTTGTTACCCAGAGCTAACCTCTTTCAACTCCTTTTTATTTTTTCTATTTTCTTTTTTAACATCTTTATCGGAGTATAATTGCTTTTCAAAGGTGTGTTAGTTTCTGCTTTATAACAAAGTGAATCAGCTATGCATATACGTATATCCCCATATCTCTTCCCTCTTGCATCTCCCTCCCTGCCACCAAAATCTATGGATTTTTATGTGATACACAGTGGTGAGCACTTAGTTGAGAATTAAAGAAAAGAGAAATAGAAGCGATATTGTCATGGTAGAGCGTGTCAGATTACAGTGTCTTGACAGAGCTGTGTTACTAGGTTATTTCTTATTGATAATAAAATGCCTAAATTAGAATGCTTTATTATGCTTTTCATTGAGGTGAAATTAACATAACATTAAATTAAACATTTTAGAGTGAACGATTCAGTGGCATTCAGTTCATTCACAGTGTTGTACAACCACCACCTCTATCTAGTTCTGAAACATTTTCATCACCCAGCAGTAAAACCATGTATCCGTTAAGCAGTTATTCCCCAATCCCTCCGCCCACCCCCGCCCCACCCCTCCCCACCTCCTGGCAAATGCAGATCTACTCTGTCTCTATAGATTTACCTATTCTGGGTGTTTTGCATAAATGGAATCATGCAATATGTGGCCTTTTTGTGTCTGGCTTCTTTCACTTAGCATAACGTGTCCAAGATTCATACATGTGGTAGCAGGTATCAGTACTTCATTCCTTTTAATGGCTAAGAATATTCCACTGTATGCATATACCCCAATTTGTTTATTCATTCATCTGTCCATGGACATCTGGGTTGTTGTTTCCACCTTTTCGCTACCATGAATAGTGCTGCTGTTTGTGTACAAGTATACCTGCTTATTTTAGGTATATGTGTAGGAGTGGAATTGTTGGTTCACGTGATAATTCTATGTTTAGACTTTTAAGGAACTGCCAAACTATTTCCTGCCATGGCTGAACCATTTTACACCTCCACCAGAAAAAGATGAGCGTTCCAATTTCCCCACATCATCACCCACAGTTTTTATTTATTTATTTTTTGCTACAGCCATCCTAGTGGATATAAAGTGATATATCATGGTGGCTTTGATTTGCATTTCCCTAATGACCAGATGTGGAGCATCTCTTCATGCACTTGTTGGTCATTTGTATATCTTATTTGGAAAAACGTCTATTCAAATTCTTTGCCCATTTAAAAATTTGGTTGATTGCCTTTTTGTTGTTGACTTATAAGAGTTTTTAAAAATATACTCTGGATACCAAGCTCTTATCAGATGTGTGATTCAAAAATCTCTCTCCATTCTGTAGGCTGTATTGTTTTTTAAAAAGATTAGTTGAATTGACTAACAGTTATCTTTATATTAACATAAGTTTCACTCCCTTGTGTTCTGATGTGCTTTCTTGAGTGGAAGACCTAGTTAGGACCATATGAATACATATAAATCTGTGGTATATATTGCCTCGCTCCTAATCTTAATAAGCTTGTGGGAACAAGTTGCTCATGGGAACATATTTTTCAGGAGTATCATGGCAAAAAAAAGATTGAAAATTGCTTTTTTAGACCAAGGGTCCAGATTCGAGAATAGGATGATGTATTCCTGATTCCTGCATACCAAAAACTGGTTCAGAGGTGTGAAACAAAAGCACGAGGGACACCAACTAACGTGACATATATGAAGTCTCCTCAGCCACACCAACCCTGCCGTTCCTCAACCCTTGGATCTTGAGACAGAGTGACGACAAAGCAAGGTAATTCCATGATTCTTATTCCCAACGTTGGCTCATTCAGCAGCCTCCATAGAACAGAGTGCAGCTCGAGCCATTAGAATTTGGCTTATTAAAAGGTGACATGAGTCTCACAAAGCCTCAAATACCAGCTTTTTATTAAAAAAAAAAACACACATGATTAATAGCAGCAGCAGCAGCAGCATGAGATGTAGCATGAAGCTGAAATTGTTCAGATCCTGGAGTTGGAAGGGAAGGATATGCACCAAGGAGTGATTGCCCTTAATTTAGGAATAATACGAAGACCAAGTGGGAAAGCAGACTGTTCCCGGCTGATAAAACCATGGAGGATTTCAAGTTTCCCAACACCTCTAGACAGGGCCCTAGCAAATATTAAGCACAGAGTGAAAACCATCTTTAACATTCGGCTATAGACTTTCAGATCTGGACTGTGCTTCGTCTTAAAGGTGGCCCACTGGCATGTAGCACGCAGAGACAGAATAAAAGCCGCTGATTCTTCCTTGTGAAATCAATCCCGCTGGCTACCTACAGCCAAATTCTAGACAAATCAGAGCCATCTAGTAACATAAGTATAAACTGGAGACTGTGTATGCTCAGGGCCAGCAGAAACCATGGGGGAACTTGGTGGGTGATGCGAAAAGTACAGAAATCTACTCTTGAAGTGTTTACCGAGTTTTTGTTGCATGCTGGAGACAGCGCTAGATCGTCAAAGACGAAGCTCCTGTTCTGAAGGTAAGGCGGCCATACAGAGCAGAGGTTTCTCACCCAGGAGGGTGGGGCCTGGCAGAGTGGGGAGGCCCACTGGACTTGGGAGGAAGGAGAGCTGGATCAGCTTTGCTCTGAGCCAGGACTCTCCGGGTTGCAAGTGATAGAAACCTAATTTGAATTACAAAGAGGGAATGTATTGTCATGAAACCAATCCCCTGGGAGGGAGGGGATCTGCCAGGCTTCAGAAGCAATTGGGACTAGATAGCCATCAAGACAAGGTCACTGCACTGGCTATGTCTGGAGAGCTCTTCCCTCCCACTTAGTTTATCAGCTACTCATTATTCTTGTGTCCAGTCACTTCCTCAGGAAAGCCTCCCCTCCCCTGACTCAGCTCCCTGACTGAATCTCACCCAGAGACCTGGTTGGTCTCTTCAAACCTTTGGGGCAAATTAGAAAAAGGTGACGCTTTTGCATGGACAGCACCAGGGTGTGAAGAATAGGGTCCCCCTTCCTCTGGGCACATACAGCTTCACACCAGGCCTCATGGCTTGGTGAGAAGACTCTAGATGGGATTTCAGCCCACTTGTCCCCTTGGCTGTGCTGCTTTGCTCAGTGTACACACTGGCTTATCAGCTGTGGACCCTGCAGTTCTCAGCTAGCCTGAATGGCTCTTGGAGACCCTAGTCTTTCTGTTGAGCCTCTCCTCAGAGCCTGTGCCCGTCTCAGTGAGGGACCACACAGTGGCAGGCGAGAGACTGAATTTGCATTGTCGAAGAGAGAAGTTGGAAAACCAAAGAAATAAAGTGACGTGCTGCTCACAAAAAAACCCTGTAGTCTATTGTATATTCTCAGAAGACTACCTTTTCTCACTACTTGTCAAAATAGGAGTTTTACTTTGCTTGCATGATTATTTAAGGAATGTCTCCCCTGCAAACTTGTAAGCCCCACAAGGACAGCAGTTGGGCCTGTTTTTGCCCAACATGTAATTCCTAGGGCCCAGAATTGTCTTGCACATGGAAAGCCCTTAATAAATAGTTTGTTTCATGAATAAATGAATGAGCAAACGAATGAGTGTGTGTTTATTCCTCTGAGACTGGCTTTTTTAATGAGGCGGGAGCCATGGCTGAGGACAGCTTATAAGCCCACAGACAGAGAAGGCTGCTTCTTCTTAATTCTAATTTTTAAAATTCCAGGGAAGGATGCTAAGTGGCCCATTTGAGATCATATGTCCACTGGGAGTGGTAGACACCCTGACTGGCAATTCCTATCAAAGCTCTTTTTGGTGAATGGTAGGGTGAGCAGTACCCCAAAAGAAGAGGAGACTCTTCCTGGCGAAAGAGGGGAAGGCTGGGCAGAAACAACTCTGATGGCCCCCATACTGCCATTGACTTGCCGTGGGCTGGTCGCTTCTGTCTTTGTTTCCTCACCTGTGAAATGAGGGAATGAGCTGAGCTCATCTCTGAGACCATCCAGCCCAATGTTCTCTTCCTTTTGTTCTGCTTCTGGTTTTGGTTCTGTTTCCTCCTGCCAAATTCTGTTCTAGTGCTGCATGTGTCAAGTGGAAAAAAACATGACTGTGGGCAGCCTCAGTCAAGGAAGGCTTAATGGAGGTGAGCTTTACGCTGAGTGGGAAGGGCAGGGGAGTTGTATATGGAGAGACAGGGAGGAGGGGAGGTTTCTCAGGGTGAGAGGCTGGCTGGGAGAAGTCTGTTAGGGACTGGTGTTGAGCCATTTGTTTGCTAGAAGTCTTTTTTTTTTTTTAAGAGTAAATATCTTTGTAAGGGGTACCATGTTATCTCAACTATATTTTCTCCTGAATTAGCTTATCCAAGAACAGCAAGCCGGTCATCCACAAGGATCTGAGGGAATGAGACATTGAACAGGTAAGTTTTGATCATCAAAATAGGTCCTGAGTACAAGCATTTCTCACATGTATGAATTAGGCTGATCACCGTGGGGTCGATGTATACAGCTGACCCTTGAACAACATGGTTTGAACTACACAGGTCCATTTTGATGTGGTTTTCAATAGATATACAAAAATATACACGTAGAATATTGTGTGCAAGACTTGTGTGGAAGTGGACAGCCTATCCTTACACAGGCACGAGGTGAGTGATAGTATAAAATTCATAATGTGTTAGTTTTCTTACTGTTTTATAACTCTGCTCTCAAAGAATTACATTACTGTACAGTATGCTTCTCTCTCTCATAATTGGAGGCGCTATGTATCAGCCTATCATCACAGGTAAGTGGTTTTTAAAAAACATGTAACAGTGTTTCCAGCACTGTGTTATGAATATGACACCATATGCCATAAAAATTTTACAATGATTCATTCATTAGTGCATAGGCTAGGCTACTGGGAAGCCGTCCTATCAATTACACTAGGCTACCATAAAGCAATCATAATGCTGCTTCTTCATTATCAGTGCATGAATCATTGTGCCTGTAAATATATACAAACTTCTTTTTCACATTATCTCTTCATTTTTGATGCCTAGTGTTAGTAATACACATAACATCTACAGTGTTTTGTATTATATGACAATATTGACGTAGGTGCTGACAGACGACTTGTAAACAGATGGTGTAAACTTATAGTATAGACAAATACAGTACTGTAAATGTATTTTCTCGTCCTTATGATGTTCTAAATAACATTTTCCTTTCTCTAGCTTACTTTGTTGTAAGAATACAGTATATGTTACATATAATATGCAATATATGTTAGCCAACTGTTTATCAGTAAGGCTTCCAGTCAACAGGAGGCTATTGGCAACTAAGTTTTGGGGGAGTCAAAAGTTATATGCAAATTTTTGGTGCCCCCCACCGACCCCACTCCCAGTAGTTCAAAGGATAACTGTGCTTTGTACGTGTGCTGGTTGGGGGTGGAGGATAGCTTTGCTCCAATAGTGGGAGAGGGGACTCAGGGGGGCAGGAAGAAAAGAAGTGTCCCCCTTTCATGAAGCTTAAAATGCATGAGGCTCTTACACAACTAGCCCTAAACCCTTCCCATGATCATTAAGTACAATAACCTCTCGGTGCCTGTCTGTTCCCCTTCTAGTTTTTGAAGCAACCCCTCTGGTTTTCCTTAAGGATACTGTTTAAGCTCACTTCAATCTTTGTCAATCTTGTTCCTATTGGGGAACAGTGAGGTTTGCCTTCACTCCCTAAGGATGGGCCTTGCCCTGAAAGTGGGAGCAGTCTGTCCAAGAGGGCCATCCACCAGGCACCACAATGGAAGTTCTGGGAACCTGGGAGTGGGGCTGCAAGAGGGAGAGAAGGCTTCCAAGGGGATATGGCAAAAGGGGGGACAAGTGGCACAGTTTGGAGCTGCGTTCAGTGGCAATCCTATAACAACACTCTGCTACTTTGGGCCCTGCTCTCACACATCCCAACACATAGTCCTGTTGCTGCACCCTTGGATCTGTTTCACAAGTAAGAGAATAAAATTCCATACCCTGGAACTGGGGAAACTGTGTTTCATGTTACCACTAATGATGGACAGAGAGAACACAGGACATTGCCTGGACCCCTAGAACTATGCAAGATGTGACTACCTACTGGTACTAGAAAAATCAGTCCAGCTTCCACATTAGAGGCCCTGGAGTGTGTGTGTCGGGGGAGGGGAATGGGTGGGTAAGCAGCCCTCTGTAAAATGCTCTACAAAGATGCAATACAGCAGTGACTGAAAATACAGATCCGAAGCCAGTCTGTGAGGGTTTAAGTTTCCTGGTCCTGCCTCTCACTAGCCGTAAGACTTTGGGCAAGTTACTTTACCTACTTGTGCCTCTGTGCCCTCATCTGTAAAATGAGTTTAACACAAGTTTCTACCTTGTGGCATTGCTGGGAGGGTTAAATGAGTTCATACAGGTGCTAGAACAGTGCCTGGTGCCAAGTGAGTGGTACTTAAGTGTTTACCAATATTTATAGTCCCCCCAAAATTGTCTGTGCGTTTGAGATGTTTCCCAAAGCTGAAGTTATAAACTTTGAATGGAGGTTTAGAACAGACTAAGGTTGTGGTGATGGAGCTTGGAAGCCAGAAAAAGTGACTGTGAGGATGGAGGGATGGAGAATAAAATGGAAGCCGTTGCAAGGGCTCGAGGCTGGACTTTCAGGGTAAACCCACCAGACCATGCGGGGCAGGGGCGGGGGTGGGCAGGGTGGCTGGGAGGCCTAGAGCTCAGCAGGGGCTGATGAGGGCCTAGGGTCCCGGAGGAGGGGAAGAAACAATTAAAGGAGACACAAGGCACTGGACGATTGTGGGTAGGGTAGGGCCCAGGGTCTGGGTGTGGCTGGCTGCAGAAACAGCAGTTTTGACTGCAACCAGTTTGGAACTGGAGGTGAGCAAAATCTGGAAAGAAAGGAAGTTTATTTTTGGCATCTCCTCTCCAGAGAACACTGCTCGTCTTTTGCTCTATGTCTGATACCTCCACACTGCCTTGAAAATGCTGCCCTCCAGAGCCAAGCCTCCCCCGTCCCCACCTGAAACTGCTCCCCTCCCCCTCCACTGCCCTCACAAACCTCCCATTATTTGAGCGCAGGCTCCCAAGTCAGCCTGCCTCGAGGAAAGCTAGTGGACTAGTCTCTCACTAACAAAATAACTGATAGCCACGGACTAGTCCCTAAGGTGCCTTGATTTTAAAAAGTTTAAACTCGTAAACTAAAACGAATTTCTAATCTAGGAATTCGTAATTTAGGGGGTGATAGGGTGGGCGTTGGTAGGTTTCTGGCCTTTGACAGACAAGTCATCATTTTCAATGATTCTTAAAGAGAGTCTGTGATTCCCCAAATGTTAAAGGCATTTGCTTTGACCTATTTTGGCTGAGGCAGAGGAATAAAGTAAAACGTAAGCATTCAGCTTAGTGGGAAGAAAACAGTTTTCAATTCTGTCAGTTAGTGGTGTGTGTGTGTGTTGTGTGTGCGCGCACGTGTGTCTCCAAATGCTTTTCTGTTTCTGTTTTGGAACCATAGATGTTTTCCTTAAATGCTTGGATTCACTGCTTTCCTCCCACCAACGTGGCTCCGGGGGTAGCTTCAACTGGGGTTCAGGCGCGACTGTTGGGAGGTATGGGGTAGCTGAGGCAGGTGTAACTAGGTTGTAGGGCCTGGAATCGGCTTAGTCACGGGTTTTCGACATCCTACATCATCTTCCTTTCTAAAACAGGAAGTTCATACTTCCACAGCATGCTGTCATCACCAAGGAAGTGGGCATATATTTCCGCAGCGTGCGTGCCCCTCTTCCCTCCCCCATTTCCTATTGCTGTCTGCCGCTCCACCCACTCTCCCAGAATGCTTCCCTTTGCCATAATGAGATGCTCGGCAGCCACGACGTCTGGAGATGGATGGGGTCTCCTGTACTGCCCTGAGAGGGATGTGAAAGATACTGTATTCATGGAAGCAGGCTAGAAAAGGCGAGGAGAAATGAAGAGCCTCATTTCAACAACACACAGGAGCCGATGCTGGAGTAAAATGGTTTTTCCTTCTGTCTATGCCCTGCTAGCTGGGGTAACTGAAGCGATGCTGTACTTATGAAAGTCACTCTAAAGGTCATGGATTGTTTAGATTCTATTGGAAAATTATACCCTCTGAGATTGAATTTAATGTGACATCATTAGGACTTGATTAGCTCAATGCGGTTAAGGTGGAAACACCCAATTCAGAGAAGAACATGTGGTAATGAATGAATACATTTTAATTCAAATATTCCGTTAAATCCCTAGACAGGTGTGATTTCCATAAAATAAAAGGCCCTGGATAAAAAAGAGAGGTGTCGGTTTAGGCATCTTATAGTTGTGCTGGAGAAAAGATTAGTTTTAAAAAAAAAAAGGCTTATTAATGCTACCCTAATAGTCACGTGTCAAGAAATCTTGAAGGTTAGAAATAGTTTCAAAAATAAATGAAATTTTCTCTACATCTAGGAGAGGCAAAAAAAAAAATTCATTGCTAAATGAAATTGAAACACTGATGTAAAATCTCAGTGTAATTGAAAAATTCTTAGCTTTTCTGAGAGATCCCTAAGATGGCTGCTTCATAAAGGAAGAAACTAGGATCTTCTAGATATTTAAACATACAGACTCATTTTTACCCGAAATAGTCCCAAGCATAAAAATTAGCCTACTGCATCTCACAAGATTGCATTAGGTTCACACAGAAATATGTGGTGCCATCACATAATTGGTGCTCAAGCAGTCATTCCTGCTCTGCTCCTACTTTTATAAATGCTTTTATATATTTTATCTTATTTATCCCTTGAAGGTATTACTCCCATTTTTTTATAGATGAAGGAACTGAGGCCCAGGCAAGTTTAATGCCGGTTCTAGGGTTTAAGTGTAGGTGAGGCTTGAGTCTTAATTCAGGCTGGCCCAAGGGTAATACTTTTTGCCTTTGTCTCTAGTATAGCAGATTTAAAATCTTTTATACCAGTAACTGTGGCTTTCAGGGAAATGTATTACATCAAAGTACAAGGAAGAGAAATTATTCATTATGGGAACACAATATGTGTCTATTCAGGTAGAATCCCCTGTAATTTATTACGATCTGTTTACTCGTTTGGGATACCATCTTTCTATAGTCGCAGGAATTTCCTGTATCCATTTGAACTTCCAGTATCAATTTTCATTAAGCAAGTTTTTAAAGAGGTTGAATGACAGGCATTGATATTGGGTATTCATTTTTTTTTTTAATGTATAAAGTCTCACATGTCGGTTCCAAACTAGACTAATTTCACACTGGTGGCATGTCCTAGTGAAGGACGCTCTTGTATGCTAATTCAATGTTCACCGTAAACTCTAGAAGGGAGGAAAGAAGCCCAGCTAACAGAACATAGTGACTGCGGAGTCAGGGACTAGCTCAGAGGAAAAGACAGATTTGGGATGACAAGCTGACTGCGAGGGGGAAGAGTATATTCCAGAATGTGCTGAGTCCCAGAGAGTGTCACACAGACCACAGCAGCTATCATTTATTTTATTTTTAATTTTTTTGCGGTGTATGGGCCTCTCACTGTTGTGGCCTCTCCCGTTGAGGAGCACAGGCTCTGGACGCGCAGGCTCAGCGGCCATGGCTCACGGGCCCAGCTGCTCCGCGGCATGTGGGATCTTCCCGGACCAGGCACGAACCCGCGTCCCCTGCATCAGCAGGCGGACTCTCAACCACTGCGCCACCAGGGAAGCCCAGCTATCATTTATTGAGCATTACTATGTGCCAGGCACTTTTAAGAACTTTACTTGTTATTTACTCATTCATTTAATCCTCACAACATTCCTACGAAGTAGGTCCTACTATTTTCACTATTTTGTTGATGAGGAACCAATACGATTTTAATCCAGGCCATCTAGCTCCAGAAAGCCTAAATTCTGCTTCAGAAAAAAATGGCAAAAGTGCTCCAAGGCTAAAAAGTGTCCAGTGTAGAGGTGGTTCCAGAAAGTTCCATCTGTTAAGGTTTTTTTATACTGGGACACACGTTAGAACCCTAGTGGAGGCAGATGAAAAAACTGGAAGTCTCTTGAATGTGCATTATAAGCCCACATGACAGAAGCATATCAATTTTATGAAGTAACCAGTAGTGACTGTTACTTGTTTGTTTAACAGTCAGTGTTCTGACCTCTAGTGTAAGAGCAGAGATTGTCCCTTTTGGTAACAATGAGGAAAATGTCTACTTCTATGCTTTTTCCTTTAACCTGATAATTGGGACCCGACTATATGCAGGTGTTGAGAAATGAAACCAACATTTTTATTACCCTAGTAGCATCTGGCAAGTGGCTATTTGCAAAACTGTTCTATGTATATATGTGAAAAGCAACATATGTTATAGTGACATACGTAATTAAATTAAGAGCTGAAACTGGTTCCCAATAACACAGGCCTCAGTGGTTAAAAGGTTAATTCCAGTAGGCTGAAGAGGCTGCCCCCTCTCACTGATATATATATATTACATTTAGTAGGACCTCATTAGATACTCTGGATAAATAACCTCAATAATAATACACCATGAAGTAGACAGCTGCTTCTGAAATAAGATCAAAAGGATAAAATATAAGAAAGGTGAAGTAACCTGGAAATAATCTTTCTGACTCATATTTTTTATAATATATATCTACAAAGACAGCTTGAGTGGCTAGATATTCAACTCCAGAAAAAGGCCAGGTTTCACACACTATCTTTTAAAAGCACATTCATATCCATATTATTATATCCTTATAAATAAATCTCTCACGTATGTAGGGCATATATTAACCTGATTATGAAGAGTGAGAACTGAAGCCCAGCATGAGGACACTATATAACACAGGGAGTTTGGCTACTTAGGGGGCACTATTACTTACTAGGTGAGTGGCAAGATACTGAAGTTCTCTAAGCCTCAGTTAACTTATCTGTAATTTGAGGATAATATTAGTACTCCATTGGGGGTGTTGTGAAGTTAGGTGGAATAATTAACAAGCAAAGCACTGTTAAGAGTAGAGCTTATCACACTGGAAACACTAAAAAAAGCCGTCATCCTTTGGGTCAGCAAATTGTCAGTTGGTTATGAGTTTGGAGAAATAAAGCATCCTGATCTCTATGGATATATTTACTCCTCCCCCCACCCCCCATATCCTGGAAACCCACTTAGCTGGACGTTTTGTAACTAGTGGAGTTCTACACACTCTCTCACTGTAATCTGAGGCTGAATTAATTCCTTCCTGCAGTTTGTTTTCTCATTCTCTTCACATCTCCACAGGGCACATTTATCTATTTGTCTGAGCAGGCCCAACTTTACTTCAGTCTTAAGGACTGTGCCATTCTCCATTCTGTAACCCCAACCCTAATAACATGCAGGAAAAGCAAGCTATAATGGAATTTGTGGAATTTGGGGAAAAGTTCTAAAATTTTATTAAAGAGCACTGCTATTCTTTCTCACTAGACTCTTCCATATCAAATTTCAATCTAGGCTTAAGGTATTTAAAAATATATGATTAAAATTAATGTTGGGCAACAAATAATATGGAAAGATTCCAATTAAATTAGGTATCAGTTGACACAAAGTAACTTGCTTTAATATTACCTTAAAGCAGCAACTGGGTGAAGCAAAATGGCATAGAGACTGCATTCCCAAATATCTCTACCCACCACAGTCCCAAGACAATTATTAACTTTTTTCTCCAAGGATATGAATATAAATGCACAGAAGTGTAACATTATTATCTCAGTAGACATCCCCACAGGGATCGAGTGATTTGGGAATGCTACCAATGAGAAAAAATAGAAATGTATTATATATTAAAAAATTCCGTACTGAACTTCATAAAAAAGAAGGCAATATTCCAGCTCTGAAGTACAGAATTTGAAGTAGACTGATATAATAACTTTCAAATGGAGACGGAGAGTTGTTTCCCCACCTTTGGAATTTGAAGCCTTGCTAATTGGACAGTGTGGTGCAGGGGAAAGATCTGGTCTAGGAGTTAGGATACTTGAGTTTAATTAATGCTTTGCTATTAACTAGCTGAGTGACTTCGACTACATGTTTAACTCTTTTGGACCTCAAGTTTCATATTCCTAAAATGAGGAAGTTGGATTTGATAATCTCCAAAGTTCCTTCGAGATCTAAAATTACACCTTACAGTCAACATTCAGTTCACTTTGAGGAAGAGTTAACTAGTGCCTACTATTTGAAAACACTGTACTAGATGCTAGGGACATAAAGATAAATACAACAAGCTTCCTACCCTCAAAGGTTTATAATCTTATAGATTATTAAAATGACAGGGTAATAGTTGCAGAATATTATGCAGTCATTTAATTATACCTGTTTTATTACTCATAACACATGTGGGGCAGGGAGGCTTAGAAGACTAGGAGCTTTGCCTCTCAATCCTCAGGCTATAGCCAACTCACTAGAAAGATCTGAGTAAATTACTTTCTACATCGGTTCTTTTCTTTGAAAATAATCATACTGACCCTGAAAGTGATGCTGGAAAATAACAAAAGTTGTATATTCTATACATTTTTATGGACCACATGGGCCAGAGGAGTGTTGGGTGCTGGGGCAAAACAGCTGGCAGGTACTTCATGTAGATTAACCATTATATACATTATTATACAGTTTGCTGCAAATAAATCAATATAGCAAATGACTACCTAAAATTAATTGTGGCCTTATTTTAATTTAGAGGTCTCAAGAAACAAGTCCAGGGCTTCCCTGGTGGCGCAGTGGTTGAGAGTCTGCCTGCCAATGCAGGGGACACGAGTTCATACCCGGGCCCGGGAAGATCCCACATGTCGCAGAGCAGCTGGGCCCATGAACCATGGCTGCTGAGCCTGCACATCCTGCGTGTCCAGAGCCTGTGCTCCGCAACGGGGGAGGCCACAACAGTAAGAGGCCCGCGTACCGCAAAAAAAAAAAAGAAACAAGTCCATTTCTGTGCAAAATAATATGTCTCAGCCCTTGAAGTACCATGATAAGCCGTAAAAAGCCATACAAATATTACATATGCAAAATATTATAAACTTGTATAAACTATAAATGTTTCCTAGATGTAGAATAGGTTGAAAACACAAATGGGGTAAAGAATGCAGGAGCAGTTTTTCTGCTCAGACTAAGGACAGACATGCTGACAATTAGATCTGCCCCAAAAGATCTAATTTGTTTTTTTCAAAAGAAAGGGGTGGAGGGGGGAATCAATGGGCCTCTCTTTTATTTGGCGACAAGCAAGTGCAAGAAAGTTCATCCGTAATTTGTTCAGTTGTCTATCTTTTGCACATCTGTGTTCTGGCCGGAAGGGACTTTGAGGTTTTTCTGCAGCACATGAACATCAGCGAACTCTATCCTCTTATAGTAGTTCTTCTTTGTCTCAATAATCTCAAAGCCAAACTTTCTGTAGAAGTCAATTGCAGACTCATTGCTGATCTGGACATGCAGATAGATGTTGTCAAAAGTGCCATCTTTTTCACAGATGTTTAAGACATGATTTAACATTTTAGTTCCTATTCCTAGCCTTCGGTATGGTGCCGGACATCCTAGTGTCATGATGTAAAGTATCTTCTGATTCTGTGAATGATCCACCCTTCAGCATACTGCACCTACTGCAATATCATTGAAACAGGCAAGTATTTCAGAGTCCAGAGGCACCTACCCACCTCTGCAGGGCCCAGCTGACGCTCTGTCAGGTTAAAGGTCACCAATGATGAGATGAGATTTTTGTCTTGTCTGAACTAAACCTGAAGTGGATAAATCAGGTTCAATTCTGAGAATCTATGATTTGATGAAGTGATCCATAAGTGTTTGAATGACAGAAACATGATAGATATAAAATTATAAGGATGTAACTTATTAATGAGACATTAAGGATTAAGAGGGATGGAGTATATTACAAGGGGAGTAGTGTGGGACAGAGGAACTGGTTTCATCTTGTTCTTTCAAATATTGTTGCTTTTAGCAGTAATATTTATGCCCTGATTTGAAACTTAAATTTCAGAACCCTGAAAGTCAAAAGCCTTGGCTGTATAAGTCTAAAACAAAAACGACTGTTTTGTTACTGGTCGTTCTTAGTGTCATCCATCCTTTGAGGCAGGAGGGTGGATTGGCCCCGCTGCAGGATGGCGCAGGGCTTCTGCATATAGAGAAGCGGTGTTTGTGTGTTGTGGCTGGGATAGGAGGGGGGCAGCCCTCCGTTAATATCTCAAAATATCATTCCGCTACAATAATATGGTTGAGTGTGATGAGTTGGTTTGAAAGCCTTAAGAAAAACTGGTCGGAACTCATGAAAATGGTGCGAATTCTTGACTTAGGAAACTCAAATGGTCAGAAGTCACCTAAATTAACGCCTTCCTCTGCCAAATAACAGCCAGTTTTGTTTTCTGGACAGTTTCTTGGCGTTACTGACTTATGCGCTTACGCGAATTGTCCTTTGAGGGCTGGTTACTTGGCCCCTGGACTCGCCGACGTGCCAGGCTGAGCCCGAAGCTCAGAGGGTGGCCCTGGGTTTCCTGCACGCTGTCTGGGGGAGCGCACATTGTGTATCACCGACAACGCAGCATTTGAAGCGTTTAGAAGAGCCCATTTGTGACGAAGGAGGAAGAAATGTGCTGTCTCTGGAAAAGAAGTGCATTTCGAAAACGAGGAGAGGATGGGTTGTTGCACAAGAAAGAATTTGTTCCTCACCAGAGAGTTTGCTGGAAATGAAGACGCGGCGATGCTTTATCCAGTTTCTAGCTGTACGAAACGGCTAGCAAGAGAAGTCCCAGTCCAAGTTCGGCGCGGACTGGGCTCCTGCAGAGTGCCGCTCGGAGGCGTGGAGACAAGCAGGAGACTCCGAGGCGTCGCGCCAGGCGCGAGGGAAGAGCTGATTCCCCTACTCTGTGCAGCGGGATGCAAGCCGCCCCAACTGCTCTTCCCCTGTTCGGTTCTTCGGGAAACACTTCGCGTGCTTTGTTTCAGACGCCAACCCATCTTTCTCGGTTGGTCTACAGCTCCACCAATCCCGCCCGCCCAGGGCGGGGCTTCAGGGTCAAGGTGGACCAATTCCCCAGCCTCGCCCCTACACGCGCTTTCGGACCCCCGGGGCTGAGTGACAGTGGTCGGGTCCAACCTGCTCTCCCAGAACGTGGCCTCCGCCAGGGGCGTTAGGGAACGATGCGCCGGAACCAATCACATTGGACCTCGGGGGGCGGGGCCTCTTTGCCAGCTCCAGACCGGCGCTCTCCGCACTCCCTTTGCCAAATGAGAGATGAGGAGGGGCGGTCGTACAGTCAAGGTTCAGCCAGTGGAGGAGGAGAGGTGGGCGGGTCGGGAGTGCCTGGCGGCGGGTCCTCAGCTCCCAGCCGAGGTGCGGCGAGCCGGTGGGGGGACCGCGAGGCGAGCGCGGGAGCCTGGGCGGCGAGCGCGGTGTGAGCTACCCGAAAATGCACTCGGATGCCGCCGCTGTCAGTGAGTAACAGAGAGCTAGCCGGCCGGGAGCGGGCGGCTGCCAACACTCTCTGCTCATCTCCCACAGTCCCCGCTCTGCGCCTCCAGTCCCAAAACGCACCGGGAGACCCTGCCCGGG
>NW_020173388.1:7452674-7468604 GCF_003031525.2 Neophocaena asiaeorientalis asiaeorientalis | reverse complement strand
GGGGAACAATGGGGTGGGGGATTGGGGGCAGCGGCCGTGCGGGGCAGGAGGGCGGGCGAGGAGATGAGGGCTGATGTAATGGGAAAGCGAATGGTGGGAGGGATTGGGGTGTGATGGGATAGTTGGGGAGTCCGGCGGGCGGTAGGGCCTTAAGAAGCGTGGAGGGGTAACTGGGAGTGGTGAGAGAAGGCAGACGTCGGGGTAATAGGATGGAGCAGGTGTTGGGAAGGTAGGGTAATTGGGAGTGGAGAGAAAGAAGGTGGGGAGGGTTTGGGGTGACGGGTTGGAGGTAGGGGTAGAGGAGGTGCAGTGGGGGTGAAGAGCTGGTTGGGAGGGAAGGGAGGTTGGGAGGGGCCGGGGCAGGGGTAAAACTGTCTTGTCTAGATTCGGTCCGCGTGGGGCTGGGGGGAAGGTGTCAGACTACGCGTTTGGGGGAGCTGTATCCTCCCCCGGATTAGGGCCGGGTTCCTTGAGGGGGAGCTCTGAGGTTTGGGGTGCTTGGAAAGGAGGGGTTTTTGGGAGCCGGAGGGGTCGGCCCTGGAGGCCAGGAGCGTGGGGCGGAGGGTGGTCCCTGGCGGTCCGTGGATTTGGCAGTCTGTGACGCAGTTGTCTAATTTCTGGTCGTCAGGTGTGGAGGCTGGTGCCTCGGGACCCGCTTCCCTGTCGGGAGGGCCGGACCACAGGCCCCGCGCAGCGCCCGCGGGTCGCGACCTCTCCCAGCCTTGCGGAGAAGGCGCTTTAGGGGTTTCCCTTAGGGTCTGGCTCCAGTCGCCGGCTGTGAGGCGAAAGGCAGTCCCGCGGAAAGGGGAAAAGCAGTCCTGCGGCATTCTGGGACTTGTAGTCCGGGCCGCGGTTGGGTTGGGTGCACGTGGGTAACTGTGGAAACGAGTCCCAGAATGCAGCGCGCCCCTCAGAGCTTCCCAGCTCTGCTAACTCGTGCTTTATTCCCCGCGGACTCGAGCGCGTTGAAGGGCGGTGCTCCTGTCCCTTGGGACCTTCTCCCTGTGTCAGCGGCCGGGGGAGAGAACCAAGGCAGACGCAGTCCTTTCGCACTTAGGTTATTGATCCCCGAGTTGATTATTTCCCTCTGCGTTTGGTGGCGTTACTTGTAGAATAAATGCTTGGTTTTGAACCATCTAGTCCATAGGTTGTGGAAAAACGTTCAAGATGCAACACAATCTAAAGCAGCGTTTAGGATGGTGTATATTTGTGGCATCCAGTGTATATAAACACTAGGTTAAAATGTTCCATCTTAGACAAATCTGGGAATGCAGTGGAGACACATGTAAACCTTGTGAAGATAGTATAAATTATGCGTTTGTAGTTCTTGGGCTGTTTGGATTGCCAAAGGAGAAGGGGACTTTTGGAAAAAGGATGGGCTTGAAATGAATGACTGTTGGAGGCGGCTTAATGGAATTGAGGGTGGACATTCTCCCATTCATTTAAGCCAGCGTGAAAATGTGAAGATGAGCGAAGGGAATATTTGATGTCTTCAGTTTTCAAAGAAGCATGGGAAGCAAATGAGACTAGAGGAAGGTAAACTCAGTGCAGGACCTTAAGAGGTTTCCATGTTTTTTCGTTTCTGTTCTTTAATATTAGAAACCATCCATTTAGACTGTAGACTCTACAAACATCACATCCTTTGCCAAGTTTTCTTTACCATTTATATGCGATGACTCCAAAACCTGTAATGATTAACTCAGAGATGACAGAGTATTTTTATGTGTTGTATAGGGTATTTTGAAACTGTTGGTAGCATGGTCACTAGAAGAGTATTATGATGACCCTAATGATAAAAATTTTACCAAGAAGTCCAAAGATTTGGAAACTGGTATGGTTACAAATGAACTGAACTTGAGTACTTGTGTGATTTTATCAGGAAAAGATTTATATCTATTTTATATTTTACTTAAGCTTATGGTGAAATACCCAGGAAATCCTTTGTCATGGTCATGTTTGTTTGTTTGTTTTAATGTGCATGTATCACTGGAATTTGCTCTTGTAAAGGGTGAAGTGTATGAGGTTGAAAACAAGAGCTGTACAAGATGGTGTTTTTAAAGAAAATATTAGGCTAGTCATTTTTTTCCCTTTTCTTTTTTTTCAATTTCATCCCAAAGGGCAGGTGCCCTATACACACACATGACACTCCCTCTCCCCCAGCCCCAAACCCTGGGTTCCTGTACATAATCACCTTATACTTTCTGCTCTGGTTTTTAGGTTCCTCTTTGATTTTTGGCCTTTGGGGAGGTTCTGTGTTTTCATATGAACAAAATTTTTTGACTGTTTTAAACAGATGGTTCCAACTTAATGACGGTTCGACTTCACACTGGTGCTAAAGCAATATGCATTTGATAAAAGCTGTACCTCGAATTTTGGATTTTGATCTTTTCCCAGACTGGTGATGTATGATAACTCTCTTGATGCTGGGCAGCAGGCCGCATTCCGTCAGACACAATACGCTTATTACCAATTTGTACCCAGACAACCCTCCTGTTTTTCACTTTCAATACAGTTTTCAATAAATTACCTGAGATATTCAACATTTTATTATAAAATAGGCTTTGAGTGAGATGATTTTACCCAAGTGTATGCTAAGGTAATAAGAGTTCTGATCATGTTTAAGATAGGGTAGGCTAAGCGGTTATCTGTAGGTTAGGCATATTAAATGCATTTTCGACCTAGGATATTTTCAGTTTGCAGTGGTCTTACTCAGGGTAAGTGGAGGAGGATCTGTACTGGTAAGAATTTTCAGGTTATCTTGTCAATAACGTTGCCAGGAAAGAAAGCCCCTCATTTTCTCCACTTCAGAGGATTTCTGTACTTGTACTCTTTTCTTCCTCAGTTCTTGCCTCCAGGAATTACCCCTATTAACACTTGATCACATTTTTTTCAAATATTTTTTATCATTATATCCTTTTCTCTTTTCATCTTTAACTGCTCCCAGAAGCTCTTATTAGCTTATTGCTTGCTTCCTGACAATAATATATGCTTGCATTTTTCTCATCTCGATAATAACAATCTTGCTTAGTCAGCAGTGTAAAAATCATGGTTTTAGAAACTGACCTCATAATGACTTTTGTTGTATCAGTTAGGATGCCTCTGGCAAATAACAATACTCAATCAAACATGGCTTAAGTAGTAGAACTTATTATTGTTAGCAAGAAGTTTAGTGATAGATGGTTCTAAGGCTGGTGCAGAGTCCTAATGATGTCTTAAGAATCTAGGCTCTTTGTATACTTTTTTCCTCTCTTAGTATTTGGTTTATCAAGAGCCTCAGGCTCATTGCCTCATGTTTGCAGTATGGTTGCTGCAGCACCAGACATCATGCCTATGTAAGAAAAGGAGGGAAGGACCATCCTTACAGTTCCCTCTTAACAGAGTGGAGTCTTTTTCTCACCTTGGTGACTTCCTCTTTAGTCTCACTGGGTAGAATTGACCTCATGCCACTGCTAGTTGTGAGGGAGGTGGAGAAAGTGAAAGTCTGGCATTTTCAGCTTCTGTTGTGGGATGTGGACTTTGCTAGGGTGGAAGAAGGGTGAGGAGAATGCTCTGGGTTAGTAGCCTGCAGTTATTTCCCTGAATCAGCTACTTTGTCCAGTTGTCTCTGGCTTGGACTCAGTTTTTTAATCTGTTGATTTATTTTCTGTTTCATTCTAAAATAGAGGTGACTTACTAAATATAGATAAAATTCTGTCGAGAGAAAGAAAATACAGATTTACAGGCTACACATAAATGCTTGCTGTATGTTAGAAATGGGCCATATATTTGGTTCTGAGCTTCCTAGTAGCCAAAATAAAGAGGAAAACAAGACCAATTAATTTTATTCATTTGGTTAATGAAACTGCAGTTCATTTAATAACCCAAGCTGGAAGCTTAGACATTTCTCATCCTCTTTCCCTGGTCAGTAGCGAGAGAGAGGCTGTATCTCTTCCCATGCCTGTCCTTTCTTTTCCATACCTATTGCCATTGCCCTAGGTCTGATCCATTCTTTCTTATATTGTAATAACCAGTAATCCTTTTGCCAGGCTCAGCCTCCTTTTTATCCTCTCCATCAGCAGTTGAATATCTTTGTCCTTACGATCCCCCTACCCCAAAACCTCAGAGGCTCCTAGTTGCTTACTGAAATAAGACTCCTCAGAAGCTGGGGTTGAACCTGTTCTGTAGTTTAAGCTCAGTTTTGAATTCCCCCAGCACTGCTCCCTCCCCACTGCCTTCAGTGCTACTTCAGTGGGAGTTCTGTGTTCCTTGTTCCCTCTCTCGAAGGCTCTCTCCTTCCATTGAATCTCCAAAGACTGTTTACTTCTGTTCTCAGTTTTATCTTATTTAACAGTAGCTGCTTGTTCACTTATTTGTCCCCTCCCCAATTAGATGATAAGCCCCCTGAGATCTGGGACTGTGTCTTACTTAGTAACCACTTTATGGTCCAGCAGAATGCCTCGCTTAGGACCTCAAATATGTAATGAATTGAACTTAAATGGTTAACTCTTGAGCAGTTGGTGAATTATCTGGAAAATTTTAATGTTTCCTCCTGCTATCCTGCATGCTTCCGAGGTGTCTTTCATTGTCTTTAGATTTATCTTCCGGGCATACAAACTTATGCTTATTCATTCTATGCCCTTTTTTGACAAAGTTGTCCTGTACAAACCAATTTAAGTAATAAATATGTTTAAATACATGCAGATACCAGTTTTGAAGAATGTCTGTGGCATGGAGCATTTCTCAGGGAGTGGAGTGCTGGTGATATGCTGAGGGGCCCGAGAGCGTGCGTGTGACAGTACGCGCGTCTGCTTCTGACCTGGTGTGTAACAGGCCACCGAGGTGGGGAAGGCTTGGGCAGGGCTTGGACGGCCTGGATGTGTCTGTTTTTCCCCTCTTCTTGTTTTATGACCAGATTCTGGTCCAAAGGGCTTATTTCTTAATGTTAACAATACATTGAGGCTCACTAAAGGCTTGCTTTCTTTAGAAAGTGGACTATGTTAGTTGGAGGTGAAGTTTCTGAGCCTCTGATGTTAATGCTAACATCTCTTCGTAGGTGGTCAGCTTAAATTAGAGTTAATAGCTTTTCACAGCTTATTCTTTTTTCTTATTCTGAGATTCAAGTTAGGAGAAGTACCTCTTGAGAGTTATTCTGTTAAGTAGAATGTACATTTAAAACTATTTGTGGCTATAAAAGAGGCTATAATTTGTGGCTTATGTTTTAAATAGAAAAAGTATTGAAATTTTAAATAGAATCATATATTTTAGCAATTGTTGCATGACTGTTTCAGATCTAAGGATCTTTTTTCTATCATGTTCAGTATTCTAGTAGACAAAGTGACTGCTGCTTTAGATTTTAATTGTTTTTCTTTTAATCAGAAGATGCCGTTAATGAGTTATTTTCCATCTAGGAAGGTAGGCTTGTAGTTTTTGAGACTACTAATTAATATATTGAGTAAAACACTAAATGATGCAGAGGAAGATCCCCACCCTCCCCAAATAACATTACCTCTGGGTATGATTTTTTTTAGTTCCATCTTTAAAGATATTTTCCTTGTGAATATTTTTTGAAAACCTTTCATTACTTGCTGGCTGTATCAGTAGTACTTGCAGAGATGGTGTGTCATCCGTCTGTGTCCATGATGGCCTTTGCCAGTCTTCGGGGCCCAGGCTCTTCCTCTGATTGGGGAATTCTTACCATCAAAGGCAGAGCTGCCCAGATACACCCACACCAGGGTGTGAATCTGAAGCTGAAGGCAAGACATGGGAAGAAACTGGAAGTGCCTGGGGGCCATTTAAAGAGGATGGACAGTGGTGACCGCTGTTTCTAGAGGCCGTGGGAGCTGCACTCCAGGCAGGTCCAGGCTGTGTCAGTGGTGCACTCTGCAGTATGCCCTTAGGCATTGTTTTGGTTGTACAGCTGATGTGCTTGGTCCTCTGGTTTTCCTAGAGATTCTGTGAACTACCCAATAACCTTTAAAAAAAAACCCGCTGTTCATATAGCTAGTTGGTTTCTGATGCGCACAACTAAGAATTCGGACAAATCCAACATCCAGACCCGTCATGGGTTGGTACTTGGCCGAGGCCCTTGTGGAGAAGAGCAGTGGTCTGCCTTTCCACCCTGGTTGGTCTCTGTTCAGAGTCCAAGAGTACTGGCTCGAGGTGACCCAAAAGGCTATAGGAGGACACAGGCAGTGTCAGTCGGAGCTGCCTTTGCCAGTGGTCAGGCAGGACTCTGAGGCACGCATCAGTCACCCCACCGATCACACTCCATGGAGCTCTTACTGCTGTCTGTGCCTGATTCCATCTTTGTCCCCCCACCCCCTCCCCAAAATTCTTGAGAATATTAGGTATGGAAATAATATTGGTAGAATATTTATTTTGTTTATCCAAAATTATATCTGACAGTCTTAATTGCTTTTTAATTGACTTTATTGAGTATAATTTACATTCTATAAAACTGTACCCATTTGATAAATACGTGTGCGTGTAACCACTACTATAATTAAGATATAGAATGGTTTCATAACCCCTTAAAGTTCCCTTGTATCCCCTTGCAGTCTGTACTTCTCTACCTCCCACCACAGTTTTTTTAAAGATTTTTTTTGATGTGGACCATTTTTTTTTAAAGTCTTTATGGAATTTGTTACAGTATTGCCTCTGTTTTATGTTTTGGTTTTTTGGCCACAGAGGCATGTGGGATCTTAGCTCCCCAACCAGGGATCGAACCCGCACCCCCTGCATTGGGAGGTGAAGTCTCAACCCCTGGACCGCCAGGGAAGTCCCCCACCACAATTTTTGGCATTTAATATATATCATCTTAGGCCTCCTCCGTGTTAGTTGAAGATTTGTCATTTTGCTGTTCATGGGGATAGTACAGTATAAAAAGGTGTAATAATCTCTCTCTGTCTTTTTACTGAACTGTTAAATCCAAAGAAAAACTATCAGTGCTGTATAAATTATAAATCTGGTAATTAATACTTTACCACATAGAATGGCCTTGAATTAGATGACTTGTTCCCTTGAAAGATTTTCTGGTGGATGGCTTTTCTTGCTTCTCTGTGGGCCAAAGGCATACAATGCTAGGATTTGCTCCTTGGATACCACGATTTCTTTTAATTGTTATCTGGGTCAGGCTGAGAGGCAGGAAAGCATAGTAGTTAAGCGTGGGCCCTGGATCTGGGTTCTGCCTCTGTCAGTTGTGTGACCGTGGATAAATTACTCAACTACTCTGTATAAGCTTCAGATTCCTCATGCATAAAGAATACCTCCTGTATGGTATGGAGTTGTTCAGTCAACAGTGTTTATTGAACACCTACTAGGTACCAGGCCGTCTTCTTCATCTGTCATGAAGTTCCCCTTCCAGTGTGGGGGAAGATGCAGATAACAAGCAGGTAAATCATGTAGTATGTCAGATGGTGAGCAGTTCATTTGAGAAAACTCAAGCAGGGAAGGGCAGTGCACAGGTGCCCCTGTGTGTGCAGGGGGCAGAGGAGCAAGAGCAGGGACGTTGTAATTGTACGAGGCTCGGTCAGGGAAGGCCTCACTAAGAGGGTTGTCGGGCAAGCCCTGGTGGAGGTGAGGGGGCATTCCAGGGAGAGGGGACACAAATTCGGAGACTGAGGAGGGGAGCAAGGCTGTAAATGAGGAACAGCAAAGAGGCTGGTGTGCTAGGAGTAGAGTTGGGGACTGGGCAGAGAGAAAGAAGTAGGAGGCAAGATCAGAAGTGATCCTGAGCATTGAATTAGATAGAACACAAAGTATTTAGAGAAACGCTTGGCCCTTTTCTAATGATTACTGTGTAATGACAATTCCTTCATTAGCCTTTAAAAGGAGACCCTTGAGAGGAAAACAGGTTATAAGAAAGAAAAGAAGCAAGTGAAGCGGTCCCTCACTTAGTCACTCACCAAACCTTTTCTTGCTGCTGGGTGCTGCTGTAACAGCATGACTGAGCCTGGTCCTCGTGTTTAAGGAGCTTCCTTCCAGCAGGCTTAGTGGTGGATGCAGAGAGGTCCTGCACAGTTGAAGTATGGGGCAGGGCAAGGTTATCTGGATGCCTAGGGTGCTTTGGGAACAAATAGGGAGTCATTAAAATTATACTTCATTAAAATTATACTTCAGGGAAGGGTTAGCTATTGTCATGTGGGTTTAGCTTTTGAAGTTTTATTATGTGAAGAAAAAGATGGGTGTGTGCCTGAGGGGTGAGGTGGGAGGGTGCTTTCCAAGCAGAGGGAACCAGCCTGGCAATAGCATGGGTGTTGGATAGGCCAGAGCGAAGGGAGGCGAGGTGGAGGGATGGTCAGGAGCCACGTGGGAAGGGCTGAAAAGAGGCACCAGGGAGGGTTTACTGAGTGGAAAGGAAGTGAGGGGAGAGAGAGAAGTTAGAGGAGGTGGGGCGTGGGGAGAGAAGAGGAACAAAGTGGGATGGGGAGGGGAGGGAGTGACACATGTTTATACGCAGTGATTATTCTTGGGCTGCTCCAGCTGCGGTGCCTGCGTTAACTCATGTGATCCTCACCACAGCGCTCTGAAGTACGTTATGTAGGTACTGTTATCATCCCCACTTTCCAGATGAGGAAGCTGAGGTACAGAAAGGTTAACTAACCTTCTCAAGGTCACACAGCTGATAGGTGGTGAACTGAGATTCTAACTCAGGCATTCTGACTCCGGGGTTTAGGTTTCCTCCACTGCCTATGAAATAATACTCACTGTTTTATCTGTGCTTTTCATTTAATCCTTATGGTAACCTGGCAGGTATATTGGAATTCCATATTTTGTCACTGTTATCTTTGTTTTGCAGTTGGTTCTTTTCTTCTTGGAATGGGTCCCAACAGAATAAGGTGTAGGATGAATTCCTCCTTTCCCACTGCTCTTCTTCCCCTCATTTCTGCCATCTCACAGTGACAGTGGGTGTTTAAAAATGGATTCTCGCTGGGCAACTGATTGTGGCAAAGAAGAGTATTTCCATACTTTTTCTTTACTCACTAATGAAATAGTCATTTTTAGTCTTAGATTTTATTTTAAACAGACATTTGTATTAAGCACTTTTTAAACACATAATTTTTATATATAGGAGATACCTAACAAGATTGCAGAAAAGCCAGAAAGCTTATCTTTCAGTAGAGCTACTAATGTAGTTTTTGCGTAACATCTTTGAAATGATTCTCTTTCCTTTTCCTATAGTTGAGGGTGAGTTTAAGTCTTTTTCCCCTTTAAGATCTCTTTGTACAGATTCCATTCCCAAAATTATTAGACCGCAGATTACTTGTTCTTAATTAAACAGGAAGCTGAGAAGGAGTGTTGTACATTCAAGTCCAGGCAACTGGCTATTGAAGTGAGAGTTTTAAAGACCTGTCCTCTTGTCATCCCTTCTGCCCGTCTTTACTCTTTGATCTTCTGGGTTCAGTCTGTCTTAGTCTCTTCTATGTTGAATAATAATAGGGATTAAAATAATAAACCTTCATTAGTGCACAGTATGGGCCAGCACTGTGCTGAGTGCTTGGCATACACTGTCTCAGGAGTCCTCACAAGCCCTTGTGAGGAGGGGCCTGCTGTTCTGGTCTAGTGAGGTTGGGTTATAGGCAGGGCCCTCAGCTAGGACGCCGCAGAGCAGGGACTCTAACCCAGGGCTTTCCGAGGCCAGAGCTGCACTCTTTACTGTAAATCTGGCCTCTTCTGACATTAGTGAGATGAGAGGGTGATTTTTACTCTGAGCAATGGAGTGGACGGATCTCCGTTCTTCCGTGGGTAGGGTAGGGTGAAGAGGGTGAATCTAGGGCCCTGTGTACCTTGTCACGGTGGGAGAGCAGCCAGACCGGCTGTCCTGGAGTGGCCGACTCCGTTGAGATGGCACCACCAGCAGGCACAGGCTGTGCAGTGGATGACGGGTGCTAGGTGGCACGCCGCCTGTCTTGGGCGGGTGGCTTCTCTCCCAGCCGCTTCTACAGGTCCTGTGAGAGTTAGGAGGAAAAAGCCAGCAGCAGTGGTGTGCTTGGTTGGTTTTAACTTCAGATCTTGTGTTCCGTGAAAGTGCCGAGTCACCTGTGATGACCTGCTCCCTTTCCTTGTCAGTTTTCCCCTTTCCATGCTCACCTTTTTGGCTTTGTGCCTTATAAATAGCAAATATTTATTGATGAGGAGAATGATATTAACACCTTCCTCACTGCTACTTTGCTTCGTTTAGTTTTCACCTAGCTTTTCGACCTTGAAAAGCCTGGATCTTGATCTTTTCTTCACGCTGCAGGGCTTGCAGTGAATGAGTTGAACTCCCCTCTGGCCCATGCTGAGATTGTGATGTGGATATGGATTGGCTGCAGCAGGCTGGGGATCGAGGCGAGGGTGGGGACGGAACTCTCCTCTCTGGTTGCACTGTAGAGGCACCTGGACTGCTTGAGAAGCCTTTGACAACCCCACTCCTGTTTTTATTTAGTTGGTCTGGATTGGGGCCCGGGCCCTGGCAGCTATTCGCACTGCCCAGGTGACTCTGATGTGCAGCGACTGGATTAATGCTCAGGAGCTTCCTGGGTGCTTGGGGTTTGGTTTGGGCTGGGGGGCAGAGGACTCCAAAGCTGCGGCTGCCCCCCTCGGGCCCTGCCCTGGGCGGAGAGCACAGGCCACCCCACTCGCAGTGCAAGTGAAGCAGAGTGCCGCGGAGCTGCCTCTCAGGTGGCGCCTGCCGTGTGCCAGGCACCGTGCTGGGCACCTTGCGGCACGGGTTAGTTTGATCCTCACAGCGTCCTTAGGAGGCAAGCACTATTACTATCCATTTTATAGACCAAGAAATTCCTACTTCTGACAAGTTAGACAGGCGTGTGGTATGAAGCTGACCCACAGCCTGGCTTTTGGTTTTTTCCTAGCTGTGGAAAACTCGTTTCGGATCTTTGTGTTTTAATAATTTGGCCTCACATGTGAATATGTTTGTTTTAACGAATGAGATGTGTACTTGTGCCACCTCACATAGCTAAATGGCGATCAGTTGGTATGCAGAAGTGTAAAGTGGTGTCTGTAATCCCAGTTGAAAATACTACTTTTTACAGCATCAAAAGTAGACTTCATTTTATGGTAGATTTTGTCTGTCAAGTTATTTGGAGATAAAACTCATTTCTAATGACCTTTTTTACTTAAAATTGCATTTTGTACTTGTCTTGTAAAATGACTTATACTCTGTATGCTTGACCTCGTGTATAGATCCTCCCTGACTTGTAAGCTGACCCCCTCTTTACACTCTGGCTTCTGTAACCTTCCAGGGTACTAAGCAAATCGAATCTCGGCATTTTAAACGTGCTCCAGTCTCGCCATCGTAAAGCCCAAACTCAGCAGTCCCTCAGTCCCCCACCCACACCCCAAAAGCCATCACTGATTTAGTTTTTCATTTTCATCAGAATGTATTTATTAGTACATATCTGTGCATAGTGCTTATTAAAAATTTTTATACCCGAGAGCATTGCTCACTGATTGGCCACCTGGAGTTTAGCTAATAATAAAATACTTTTGTGAATCTTTAGTGACAAGAGGAAAGAGGTGTACTTAATAGAAATAATATAGGCGTTATGTATCTTTTCTGCACCATCTTTTCTCCAAAAAGGAAAAAAAGAAGTTGGTAGGTTGTTTTAGATTTTACCAGCTTTAGTATCTTTTTATTTAATATTAAAGTTCTCTAACTTTGTGTGCTTGCTTATTAACAACCTTGGGTGGGAAATGCTTTTTACCCCTGATGGAGTGTGAAGATACATGGACACTTGCTCCCATCAGAAATAAGCTAGAATGGAGGAAGGGGCTTTGGATTGGGAATTAGAAGATGTGAATTATCCCCAGCTTGGCCACAACTAGTTACCTGACCCTGCTTGGGCTAATTTTCGTAGCTCAAGGAGAATTTTTGAGACTTGGACAAAAGGACATGAAATGTTGAGCTTCCCTCTCAGCACCTAAAAGCACTCTTGTTGGTTTTCCTCCCAGTACCATCACATTTTGTGTAGAGGTTAGTTCTAAAGTCCACATGTAAGGTGAAAATCACCTGTATTAAAAATATCACTGGAAATACTTTCAGAAGGTGCCCCTCATCAGAGGTTGTCTCCAGCACAGCAGTTCTTTCCTCTAGCGTTAGGACAGGTCACAGGCTCTTCAGCTGAGCACAGTTGCAGCAGCTGGCTTATGTTTAGGGACTGTGTTTTATGAAGAATACATTTCTTTAAATACTTGACTCATACAAGGTTGTGAGATCCAGTGGAAACTGAGCTGACCCAGTGACCTTCAGATTCCTGTTGCCCAGCTCCCACTCATTAAGTAGAGGCCTTGAGGGCAGTTACTGGGACAATTGACTTTTCTTCTCTCTCCCTCTTCGTTTTGCCAAGCAATTGAGTTGAATTTGTGTGAGTTGAATGTGGATGTCCTGCAATCCCGTTGTACTCAGGATGTCTTCCCTCCACTTTTGCTGCCACAGTCTACCTTAAGACCCTAATCATTTCCCACCTCAGCCACTTCCAGTAGTCTTCATGAAAGGCCGCTCTAAATCCAGGCCACACACCCGCCGTAGGGAAATTTATCTAAAAAACTGATTAAAACACTTTCATGGCACCCAGGCTCACAGCAGTGCTTCTCAGACTTCTCCGCCAGCGTTCTGCTATGGCAGAATTAAGGACTCTCTGGATTCTGGGAGCGTAACTTGGTCTGGTGAAATTTCTTTCAAATTTTGTGCCATAGTCATTTTTTTGTTTTCATGTGAAACACTTGTACATGGATTACCTTTGAGTAGGACTGATGCTGCTTGAATGTGCCATGTTTATCTGTTACATTTGCATACCCTCTGATGGTCCAATTGGAAATACAAGTCCTTGGGAGATTAAACTCTCAAGCAGGATTCAGAGCTGCCTTTTTCTGACCTTGCCTGCCTTTTGAGTCTCCTGATACCATGCTGCTTCTCATATATGAAGATCTAATGGTGTGAATGCACTGAAATACCCTGAACATACTGAATTTAAGTCTTGATGCCTCTGTACCTGCATTCATTTATTCCTTGAGTATTTATTGAGAACCTGATGTTTCCCAGGTATTGCTTTAGGTACGAGGGATACAGCAGTGGACAAGAGCAAGCAAGTTCTGGCCTTTGTGAAGCTTACATTCTAATGCAAGAGGAAGATGACACACAAATATGACATATATGACGAGGTACTAATGCCATAAAGAGAAGTAAAGCATGGTAAATTGATAGTGAAGAAGGGGTCCTGTTTGTTGGGTCTGGCAAGGTTCTGTAAGAAGGTGATATTTTAGTGGCAACCTGATTAAGTGTGAGAGCAAGCCATGTTATTATTAGAGGAAAGAGTGCTCAATGCAACGAGAATAGCACGTGCAAAGGCCCTGAGGTAGGAGCATGTTTGGAGTGTTCACAGAATAGCAGGAAGCTCACTGCAACTGAGAAGAGTGAGCAAGGGGAAGATGAGTAAGAGACGAGATTGGGTACATGGGTAGAGGCGGAATGTGCAGAGAGAGCCCTGAGTCCATGATACAGAGGACTTTTCTTTTGCTTTGGATGCCTTCCCCTTCCATGCTTTGGGTGAGGTTGAAATTAATTTGTTCCACATGGTAGTTGGTTGCCCCTCAGTTTGCTAAATAATTATCTCTTGCCCATTGGTTTAAAAAAAAAAGGCAAAAGATTTATTCGATCTGAAGAGAAACCAGAGTATTACATTGATTTGAAATGCCCGTTAATCATATTAATTATATGTGTTTATACATACTTACAAACATACAGACATATATTTATTAGCTCTCTTCCGTTGATTTGTATTATAATTATAATTACCTCTATACCAGGCATTGGCAAACTACAGCCCATGGCCCCAGTCAGGCCCACCACCAAGTTTTTATAAATAAAGTTTTATAAATAAAGTTTTATTGGAACACAGCCACACTCATTTGCTTGTGTATTGTTTATGGCTGCTTTTGAGCTACAATGGCAGGGTAGTTATAACAGAGGTTGGATGGCCCACAAAGCCTAAAATATTTAAGATTTGGCCCTCTGCAGAGAATTTACCAACCTCTGCTTTATATTATGTATTGTCTGATAGGGCAAGTTCTTCCTCGTTCTTCTTTTTCAACAATTTCTTGGCAAGTCAAGCACGTTTGTTCCTTTCAGATGAACTTTAGAATCAGTCTGACTCTGATTGCCTGACTCCCTTCCTTTTCCCCCACCTCTTTTTTGGGGTAGGGAAGTGGGAGGCAGGGAGAATAGGAATTTGACTGCATTTAATTAATACTTTAGTAAAGGGTGAAGTGACCGCCTTACAATACTGGGTCTTTCCATTCCAGGAATATAATACCTCTACATTTTTGTCTTTCAGGAAACTTTCATTGTTTCTTCATTCGGTTGTTGCATGTTTAAGTTTATTCCTATCTGTATTATTGCTTTTCATTGCTGTTGTAATTAAGATCACCTCCCAGCTATATTTAACAAGTGACTATTTATGTCATAAAAGAAAGGTTTGGATTTTTATGTATTTAAATTGTTTCTGACCCTCTTATGGAAGTAAACTCCTCTTAGGACTGTTAATTCTGAAATTTGATTCTTTTGGTTGATGGTCATTGTCTGAACTTACCAATAATTGTTTTATTCCTAATATTTATGTCTCTGCCTATGTTATGGGATTCTATACCAAGAGTAGTTTGGGGGAAGTGAATTTTGACTCTCATTGGCGTTCACTTTCTTCCATTATGTAGGTCACAGCAAATGGTAATTATGTAAAAACCCAAACCAACCAACCAAAAAAAAAACCCCCAGAAAACTTTATGCCCAGTCAGCATTTGTTGATCATTTTTAAGAATGCCCAGAAGATAATTTAGGCAGACCATTTATCAAGCAGGCTATGCCTTTCTGCAGAGCCATTTGTCGCTTTTAATACAGAATGTAGGGTTCGCATGTCACACAGGAGAGTCAAACCCAGGGACTACTGTGGAGGGCCTTTTGATCATGGACTAAAGTTGACTTAACCAAGCATTTATACTTTGGAATTAAAATATGAGCGGAAGGAGATTTTATGAATGAGTTAGTACTTTACTAAATATGTTCTCTGTAAAGCATTTGATTTTTATCCTTAACATCTATTCCTAAAGGATGTGAAATCTATTTTAGATTTCAAGGTCTCTTACTTGACCTGAGCACTGAACAGATGAACCGTAAATTCAATATGTGTTAACCTTTGTGGGTTTATCTTTTAATGCCATTTTGGTCTTTTTTTCCTGAATTTATGTCTACTCCCCAGCTTCTTACCTTGGTGAAACTTGAAAGAACTATTCTGTTCATGCTGCTGTTCCTTTTCTTTTTCCCTTTCTTTTTGGTGAAGCGATGATAAGGTGGTTATGGTAGTAGACACTGGATATGGAAATAGAGAATTGCTGACATATATTATGTGACTTGTGAAATGAACCTTGTTGCTTGTGTTATCTGTAAAGTGAAGCTTCATGTATAGAACCTGATCTTAAATGCTTTTGTATATTTTTTTCCACCATCATTATGAACGTCAGTTGGTGGTATATGAATATAGATAGAAATGCCATCATACACAGTAGAGATGTATCAGGCCACATGCCTCAGTCACAGAGGGAGCTCCAACTTTGAGATCTTTGATGTGGGGCTTGACTTGGACCTACAGAAAGTAGAAACCATTGTAGATAGCTGTGTGGTGTGGAAAATGGTATAATCGAATAGTGTGATAATTGATGTCTTTTATTCGGCACTCACTGTGATCCAGGCATTACATTGGCTGTCTGCCACATCTAGGCATTGTAATCTCACTTCACAACTGAGGACGTTGAAATTTAGCTTAAATAACTGGTAGGCCTGAGATTCAAATTGACTGTTAGACTCCAGAGTCAGGTTGTAAAGCTCAGTGAGTGGTGTTTTGGCAGAAACCGTGTGTGTGTGTGTGTGTGTGTGTGTGTGTGTGTGTGTGTGTGTGTGTG
>NW_020173388.1:7396819-7452474 GCF_003031525.2 Neophocaena asiaeorientalis asiaeorientalis | reverse complement strand
GTGTTTTGGCAGAAACTGTGTGTGTGTGTGTGTGTGTGTGTGTGTGTGTGTGTGTGTGTGTGTGTGTGCGCGCGCACATGTATATAGAAGGATTTAGCAGTTTTGTTTAGATTCTCCTGTGTGAATCTTGACAGTTGAATTAACATCAGGGTGGTATGGCATGAGTTCTGGAGACCTCATTGCTGCAGTGATCTTTGGCAAGCCCTTTCTGTGTGGCCTCAGTGAGAGAGAATCTAGACCCTTAAGTTTTCTGGTTTTGTTTTTTTGGGGGGCCCAGGAGCTTAATTAATATTTCAGGAGGTTAATGTAGTATATCATTTGTCTTCCAAATTTTAAATTGAGAGAGTACAAAAAGGGGGTTTATGGCTTGGTCGTAGGTGCCAGGGGAGGGGGGCAGTGTAAGATTAAGCTCCCCACAGCCTTTGCAGGTCAGGAGGAGGCTGTTGCTTCTAGTTGTAGAGCCCCCTACACAGCTTTATGAAATAGAAGCATAAGTAAATAAATACACACACATATAGACACTCAGATACCCCAAATGGTTTTTAATCCTTTTCTGTGCAGTCACACTAATTAAGATGGAAAATCAAGGTCTGTGCACATTATGTCATCATTTACCTTAAATATGGCTAAACCATTCAGATGCCAAATAATTAATAATGCAGAATAGTTAACACATGTCTATATTTGAGGCCCTGCTCTGGTTGCCTCTGAGCCAAGAACTCTGATTCTTTGGACCATTCTCGGTGGCTGTGCCTGCGGCGTGCGTGTGTCAGAGCCGTGCATGTGCGCATGTACTCGTGCAGCCCGCTGCTCCCGGCAGCGGCGTGTGCATGCTAGGGTCTCCGCTGCCTGCTGGCCCCTCTGCCCTCCAGGCCAGCCTAGACCTGGATTCCTGGCACAATTTAGAAAAGAGAGTGAAGCTTTCTAAATGCTGACAAGTCTGCTTGCTTTCCAGATTCGGAGCAGCAGCCCAGAGAGTCCAGGCCCAGCAGAGACAATTCGTGTTGTAGTGTCCGCGCTTTGCATCTGATATGTGTCCCACATAAAATTCCAGTGAAGGGAGATTATTTTCTTTTTTATCCGAATGGCATAACTTGGAAAGTTACAGTATCTTTTCAAGGTTATTTTCAGACTAACCTTTACTAGTCTTTATGATAGTAAAGAAAAGGAACTACTGTAAATCTTGATATTTTATGAAAATACTTCTATTGCTTGTTCAAATATGAAATTATTCAGAGACTTTTAACCCATATTCGCATAGCCTAATACGTAGGCAAGCATACTTAACTTGATAAAAAACATTTGAAATTGGAGATTCAAAAGCCTAACAGTTAAAGTTTTATGTTGTGCAGGATTGTATGATGGAGCAACTTAATTCGTCTTGTGTGTATGATTCATTGTGCAGTTATTAGAGATGGCATGTGGAGACAGTCTTTGATTTGGCCATGTTTCTCTGTGAGTGTGAGTTCTGCCTCTGTGTTTCTGGTTCTGTGGCACATTTTACTGTTGCCATGCAGGTAACTATAGACTACATCCCAGAGCCCTGGCCTTTCAGACTGGGAGCTTTCAGGATAGTCCTTTGATCTGTCTGTGTTTGTTAAATTAGGAAGGGGAGGGGCTTAGATTCCATTTCTGCTCTATGTTATATAAGAGCCAACAAAATAAGTATATTGTAAGAAATGCCGAATGGTTGAGATGCTTTCCTATTATTTTCTTGCCAGGAGCTTGATATTGTGCTAGTAATTCTGGGGAAGAGAAAGAGAAAGTGAAGAAGTTTCATTTGGAATCTGTCTTCTATTTTTGTGACTTGTTTAATTTGCTAGCATTATTGATATTTTTCTTTTAAGCTCAAGTTTATTGCTGATAGGCTATTATAACTACTGAAGTATGTTTGTTTTACCTTACAATTCACATGAAAATGTCATGAACTTTAACATGTGGTTGGGAATTTAATTGTCAGACTTTATTTCTAGCAGATAGGTTGGTAGTTGCATGTTGTATCTTATTTAATAAGTATCAAATTAATGGAGATAGAATTCAGTTGTATCAAAACATTTGTTTATCTTCACTTCTGAGCTTTCTTTTTTAATAGTCTTTTTGCAATATGAGAAGTAAATGACACTGAATTTTCCCCTTTTCTTTTAAAGACTTTCAGCTGAACTCTCATCTCTCAACACTGGCAAATATTCATAAGATCTACCACACCCTTAATAAGCTAGTAAGTCAATCTTTTAAAGACAAAACTACCAGCCGTTTAAAGTAGTAGTTTTAAGTGGATTTGATAAAATTTAGATTATGGATATTAAGATGTCAGCTGTTTATGAAAATATTGAATTTTAAAGCTTGCTGTATGGTATGTGATTTCTTGGTAATGATGAACATATTTCTTGCAGAATCTAACAGAAGACGTTGGCCAAGACGATCACCAAACAGGTATCTATAAATGCTAACACTCCTTAATTTTAAATAAACTTCCTAATATAAAGTTATAATGCATTCCACTAGCAAGTTGTTACTTGGTTGAGGATTGTTCTTCAGGGTGTATGGAGGTAGCCATCTCACAGCTCCTTCCCTGGAGGAAATCTGTTCTAGGGCTCTGGTTTACAGACTACTTCGGTTCCTTTAAAGGGGCTGGGGAGTCTCCCCAGTGGTTTCAAAATAATCATTTCTCTGCTGAAGTGTTTAGTTTATACTAAAAAGTTGCTACACTTGTGCAGTTTGGAAGGTATTGCATAAATATTTGTTGACTTGAGATGTAAAATGAGTTGATAGGTCGGTAGGGGCTTGTGTGTGTATGTGTTGTATAGGTCTTGAGGATTTATGAATGGGAAAACTGAAAGTTGATAATTGTAAACAGTTCTCTAGCCCTGTGGTTCTCAAACTGTAGCTGGCATTATAATCACGGAGGTGGGGGTAGTTCCAATGGATTGCTGGGCTCCACCCCCAGAGTTGTTGATTCCGTAGGTTCGGGGCGGGGCCCTAGAGTTTGCATTTCTGACCAGCTCCCAGAAGATGCTGATGCAGCTGGTCTGGAGACCACACCTTGAGAACCACTTCTCTAAACTGTAATGATCATAAAGTTCAGAAACTTGCACTTGATCTGTAGTTATGAAAACTTCCAGCAAAAATGATTAAAATATATTTTAAAGTTTTTGAAAATTACCACAGTAATACATGATTGTTAGAGAATTATGAATAGCACAGAAGCAAATGAAGTAAAAAGCCACAATCCTCCTTCACGTCTCCCAGTCCAGCCTTCCCCCAGTTTGCCGCTTAACGTTTGTTCTTTCAGACATTTTTGAACCTGCATATATTTTTATAGTAGTGTCTTTTTTTAAATTTATCATTGATGAGCTCATGCTCTACATACTATATAGCATCATTCTTTTTTCATTTAATTTTTTAACTTCATGGTGTATCTTGGAGGTTGTTGGGATTTAGAACTCTCCCCACCCTTCCCCTCCAGACTGGTTCAGGATCAATTGAAAATTAGGCACAAGGTGGAGATTGAAGTAACAGTTGTGTTGGAAAGCACAGCTTAGAAGAGCAACAAAAATGCAGAGGCTTTTCAGTATTTCAACTTAATTAGATAGCCTTACACGCAATCACTGCCACAGCTAGTTAAGCACAGCACACCTCCCGGCCCCTCTCTAACCCACCACTTATGGTGGAAGGGTATCAGCTTCTGCTGGCAGGTTGATCTGAAAGCGAGTTCAGAAGGGGCTGGGCCCCTCTGCTCAGTTCCTCCCTGCCCCAATCACCAGTTAGATCAGACATTCCTTCTTCCAGAGGAAGGAATGAGAGAAGAGGGAATGTATTCTAGAAGGCCAGGCCACGGAGGGTCCCTTCACCTGATCTTTCTGTTTTAGTAAATATAGGTCAACTCAAGGCAGTCAAAAACAGTTTGCTTAATAATTTTATTTATTGATTGATTATAGCTCCTTAATTTTAGAAGCAGTGTATGCACATGGTTTTAAAAGAAATGTCAGAAAGGTGTAAAGAAGCGAAGGTTGCTGGCCCATTTTATGAGCCCTGGCTCCCATCCCCACTAGTACTACACCCTTGACTCTCCAGAGATAACTCTTATATTCTTGTATTTGTTTCCCGAATGACGATGATACATGTTTTTCCCCAAATACAAGTATACCTTTGTATGTGCCTCTTGTTTTTGTTACTCAGTATATCTTGGAGATCTTTTCATTGCAGCACATTTATAAAGCTTTATTTTTCAATGACTGCATGATTTTCTGTTTCATGGATATATCATAATATGTTTCTATTGATACACATTTAAGTGTGTTTAACTTTTAGCTAATTTTCAGGGCCAGTTTTAAAAGTTAAAAAAAACACACATTTCTCTCTACTACTCTGGAACAATATATTGGTAGACATCAGAGATTTTTTAAACTTAAGAGTTAGTGTAGTTTTGATTTTTTAAAACTGAATTTTGTGTTTGTAAAGCCTTTAAGTTGTCTTTCCCTTGGCTAAGGTAATAAAACATCTAAGTGCTGAGTCTTGTACATTCTGTAGTTAAAGTTGAACTTTGGATTTGAATGAGTATTGTTACCGTGGTAATTTCACATTTAAATATTTAACCTGAATGTGGCAATTTAATAACTATAAGCTATAATTAAGGAAAACGAAAGTGGAGAGTGTGTTTGGCCTCATGCCTCCTCTTTCGCCCTTGGGGACAGTAGATGTGCCTGATATTTGGTATATGACTTGCTGGTGCAGTGCCTGGTACCTCATACGTGCCAGTCAGTGTCAATTAACATTAGTAATTTCTCAGAGTGGTCCATTTCCCCATCTGGTTATAGCATCACTTGTGATTACCATACCTGACAGAGTATACTTTAAAAATTAAGAAACATAAAATCCGTAGTGTTTGGAAACCTGAGAAAGTTAATCACTATAGTGCCTCTTTGTAGTGCCTCTTTGAATTTCTTGGCCCATCAGTAGTCTGAGCCATTTCTATAACAACTGTATATGGAAGAGCCAAACTAAGTGCAAAAGAGGCCTGTATCTTCCTGCTCTGTTTCCTTTAACAGTTTTCTTTGGTGCTTTCAGTCTTCCACCAGAAAAAGAAGAAAGAAAAAAAAAAAAGAGAGAGTGTGTATGTTAAAATTGGAGAAGCAGCACAAAATACTAGGAGTGAATTTAAAAAACCAGAGAGGACCCAAAAAAATGATGGAGGATGATAGATGTCAAAAGTCAGTACCGTTTAGCGAGAAAGGAAAGGAAATTTTTTGGTCTTAAATAGTAGGATAAAAATTGCGCATTTGGACACTACTAGTTTTACTGAAGCAAGCAAGTAGTTCAATGCTCTGTTCAAGAAAATGAAATAAAATATTTAGGTACTGGTAAGATGCTTAAAATGCATCCTATTTACCAACTTAAATTACTATACCTTTGTGACATTATTCAGTGAAAAGTGAGGTGAAATGGCTATATGAAAAGTATTGAAGTGGCGGAATGAACATGTAAAATGTTATTAAGTGAGTCAAGGCTATATGATACAACAAACTCATTATAATGAAAATTAGACAGTGAGATTTTTGTATTGGAACATGCATTTATACTAAGTTTGGAAAAGTCAGAAAAATTCTCTAATTGTATAAACCCCTTTGAGGATGACTAGAAACTGGGCACACAATTTAATATGTCTTACAAAAAATGAATCCTGAACAGGACCTTTTTTCACTTGAGGCCCACAGCAGGAAGATTAAATTAAAAAAACAAAACAAAACAGAACAGTGGAGCAGTGATTTAGATACCATTTATTAAGAATAACATGGTTAGTTAAATTATTATCAAAACAGCCAGCTGCATAGGCATTAAAAGGCCTTTGGTTTGATCCAGGTGAACTTAAATTGCTCTTTAAAATTGATTTTTCTGGGACCAAATATTGGAATAGATATGTTAAAAATGTTGGCGGTATTTCTAGTTCTTTAACGTAAGAAGAATAGCTATATTCATTGACCTCCTGATTTATTTGAAAATATGGTCAGTTAACAGAATAATTTATTTGTTCCTCTTAAAAATTGAACCAAAAAGAAATGACCCTGAACTCAAATCATAACCTTTGGTTAAAAAATAGAAACAGTTTTTATTGCCTTCCTAAGGATCACACTTCAGCATCAAGAAAGAGCTTCTAACGATGGGAGAGGCAATTTCAGAGTCACTGTCACAATGTAGAAATATTATAGACTGAACACCAGAATATCTATCACGATAATGTGAAGGAGCCTGAACCATAGTTTGGGATTACTAGTTGAGATTATTCATCTCTTCCTCTTCCTACTTCTTTATTATTATAATAAAAAGGCCTTTTCTCTTTCATAAGTACCTGCCAGACGTTTCTAATGAGATTTAAGATGGATCCTTAAAATCTTTTTCATCACTGTTTTTTCTTGGGTGATTGGCAAATATCGAAAACTTGCAGCTCTGATCATTTCAAATCAGTTTATGGGTTAAGTCGCTTTAATTTGTTAACTATTTATTGAATAGGAACTTTCAGGTGCTCCACTTATTGGCCCCGTTGTCTTATCTGTAGAATTGGGGTGGTAATAATATCTGTAGAATTGGGGTGATAATAATACCTCTCAGATTTGTGAAGATAAATTTGAAAGTGATTTGTAGTTACTAATTTAAAACTTCAGCCTTAATATTTTGCCTCTACCTGTAATGTCAGATCGTTTATACCTAAGTAGATACTTGTAGCAGGTTAAAATAGCTAAAGCTTCTTTGAAACATAAACATTCCATAACATTGTTGTTTACAGTATTTGCTTACTGAATTTTCTTTTTACTCTAAAAATAAAGTTTAATTAAGGTAGATAAAGTGATATAAGTTCTAAAGCAGTAAAGTCTAAATTTAATGATCGAGTAAATACAAATTTGTAAAACATTCATTTAGGTTTAAGTGTTTTTATTATAAAAAGACATCACAGAGTTATTTTAAGAAGCAGACATTCTAGAATATTTGTGTTTAAAAAAAATCCGACCTGCCAGGAAACTTAGAATCAAGTGCTTTTCTTAACTGACAAATGGGAAAGAAAATCTGAAATGGTGGTGTATTATCTATTCATAGATGGTTCAGATTTCTGGAAACATACTGATCTCTAAGCAGAATTTGATTTACGCTTGTTTTAGGAACACATTTATTCAACAAATACTTGCAAGTCTACTGTGGGACTCTCAGTACTGTATATACTGTATTACTACTATACTAAAATGATATATTAGCTGCTGTGTCTGCACAGGTGAACAAAGCAGAACCCTGCAAACCAAGGTGTACTTTTGTGCATGAACCTAAAAACCTGAGTTGTTGCTCTTGCTCAGGTAGGATCCCTGGAGCCATGTGGGGTTCGGGGAGCAGCTTTGGGGCCACCGAGCCGTGAGTTGTGTGCTCTTCGTGTAGTTTTGTTGACTTGGTTCATGTTGGCAAATTATTTTAGGTAAACTTGTTTTCCTCAGCGTTAAAAAATTGCTTTTGGGCTTCCCTGGTGGCACAGTGGTTGAGAGTCCGCCTGCCGATGCAGGGGATACGGGTTCGTGCCTCGGTCCGGGAAGATCCCATATGCCGTGGAGCGGCTGGGCCCGTGAGCCATGGCTGCTGAGCCTGCGTGTCTGGAGCCTGTGCTCTGCAACGGGAGAGGCCACAACAGTGAGAGGCCCGCGTATCGCAAAAAAAAAAAAATTGCTTTTGAGATAGCCTGGAACTTTTCACTGTCATCATGGGTTCCAGGGTTCTACCTGTGGAGCTGTGCTGCGTCGTGCGAGTTGGACTCGTCCTTCCAGTGAGGTGGGGGTGGGTGGCGAGAGGCTCAGTGAGCCAGTGGGTGCCTGGGCTGTAATGGGCACCGGGGATGAACAGATGCCGTTTCATTGTGAAGGGTGGCCCCTAACAGTCACTCGCTTATGCCGATGATTGGAGCAGAGAGGTCTGAACGAACGCCATGGGAATAAGTTAAAGAACAAAACGCCAAATTTGGGATGCTTTTGGACTAAAATACGAGTAAGTTTTACACCAGGAAAAGTGATTTGTGGAACTTCAACAGTAAGAAAAAAAATAAAGTTGAAAAAGTTACTTTATGATGTTTGTATGTTTACCAGAAACATGATACTCTTGTCAAGTAGGAATCCGTGAAAGCAAGACATTATGCCAGTGTTTCTATGAAGAGGCAAATAGTAGAGGAGCCGGTGGATTTACCTTTATTGGTGAATATTGGTGAAGACATTATTTTAAATGGTGTTCATCTTCCCACGCGCTGAGGAGATGAGTGCATTTCCTCTGTGTTCTGCAAACGCTGGTGGGAGGGAGAGGTTCCTCCCGGAACAGATGCTCAGAACCTGACCGTGACCAGTACCAGGAGACAGTGTCTTTCCTTCAGACGTGCACGTCCAAGGTGGGAGAAGCAAGCCTCGAGGTTGAAGGCAGACTCGTGTCTGAGCAGCGTCTGAGCAGCGTGGCAGGCTTTCTGGCAAGGCGGGACCCACTTTTTCATTCTGCAGGCTCCACCCCGAGGCATTAACGGACAAGAATAAATCTTGACCGTTGGCAGTCTGCAAAAGCTTGGGTCTCTGTGCACCTCTTCAGACCTTTCTGCGTGCTTCAGTGTAAACAGGACTGCCGTTTCACCAGGAGGACGAGTGGGGCGTGTGTGGTGGGCAGCACGTTCTCTGGCTCTTTCTCTTCCTGATTTTGCTGCTGTTGTGGGGAGAGAGATATGGGCGTGCCTTGTGTCTCTGAAGAACCTCCTACTCCCTCCGTTGTTGGGCTCTGGGAAGGGTGGTTGAGGATCGCTGTCTTTTCAGCCTGGTGGGTGCTGCCTCTGGCTGAAGGAGCAGGCAGGGTCCAGTACCCGGCGCTGGGCCCACGCCTCGTTCGCGCTGTTGTCCTGTTTTGTGGCAGAAGAGGTGGTTTCGGCTATTCTGTTCCTGAAGCGCATTGCCCAGGAACTTAGCGTGGTGGTGGAAGCCTGAGTATGTCCTGAGATTGAGGTTCCAGTCCCGACCATTGCGCTTACCAGGTTGGGACTGTTAGCTACTGACAACTCTCTCCCTGCCTTCTGAACAGCTTTCTAGAGAGAACTGTCCACATTCACTGAGATCACACCCTCTGCTCACGTCCTTCCCCAGCCTGTTGCAGCCCTGTCCCCAGCCTCTTGCTTCTGCATCTGACTGCTGCCACCGCCCTGTGCACTCCTCCTGCTTTGGCTTCCAGGAGTGTACACTTCGCCCAGGTTTTTCTCCCCACCCAGGTCTTCACCCTCTTTTCCCAGCCCCCGAATATCCACACTTCCTGGGCTCTGGCCTTAGTCCCCAGCTTCTTAGTCTCTGCTGCTGAGGCCGCGTGGAGGCGGCAGTGAGTGGTGGTGGGGAGCTTGGCCTCGTCGCCGAGCTGCTTGGGTTCCATCCTCGACTTCACGTGCTGCCTTCCAGCTGCTGCTTCATCTCTCTGCCCGAGTTTCCCCATTCGTAAGAATGGGGTGGTTGTGAGGCTTGGGTCAACGGGGAGGTCCAGCCTGAGCACGCACCTCCCTGGTGGCACTCAGATCCCAACATCTGTCTACTTGCAACACTTGGCCACGTGAGCACGTGTTGAATGGATATTTTTCCCATATAAAACTCCGGAGAGGTAGATCTCACAGTTCTCATTCTTCAGATGATGAACCAGAGACCCAGAATAGGTCACTGACTGACTGAGCCACATGACTAGCTGAGGAGCTGGAGCTCATCCACTGAATGCAGAGCACTCAGACCCTATCACCCGGTGCTGCCTTGTCCCAGCGGCTCACTGAGGGCCCTGGGCCCTCCCACCAAGGCACCAGTGCAAGGAGGAGGACATGCAGTCCAGATTTCACCTCTTAGCACTTCCGAGACCTTGGAAAGTCTCTTGAATGCCTAAGCCTTACTTTTTACCATCAGTCAGTAGAGATAATTAACTCTGCCCTGCCTGTTGTTCAGGGTTATTGTGGGAACCAAATGACATAATATCTCTGATAGTACTTGTGCCAAGATGGGTATTTTAATTATGTTATAATTGTCTTGTAATTTATAATGGTTTAAGACAGTCTGAAGTGAGACTTGTCTGGGTTTGAATTCGAATTTTGCCCCTTACCTGACCCCTCTCTGCCTCCGTTTTCTTATCTGCATAAGCAGTAATGATTATTCTTTTTTCGTAAGCTTGTTGTGAGGTTAAGTGAGGTGTCGTACATGTAAGCGTTAAGAGCAGGGCCTGGCTCACCATAAGGTTTCCATAGGTGTTCCATGTTGTTGTTACATTTTAATATCTTTTACCAAATGAAAGTTAATGCTTCCAAAAACCCTGACTGAAAGTGGCAGAAACAAATTAAAAATATTTATGGAAGTTTTGCTTAAGATCATGTCAGGCTTTTGCCCCAAGAATCCAAATTCTGTTTTTTGGTTTTTTTTTAATCAGATATTCCTTGAAGCTTAAGAGTGTTGGGACTGATGTACTTGTATGTATTTTAGACCCAAGGTCACCAGTCGAGCTGGCCTTGCCTAATGAAGTACAGAAATGAGATAGCAGTGCAATTCCTTCTGAAGGAACATTGACGTGTAAAGGAAGCTGGAAGCTTAGATGATTTATATTAGTATTTTTGGAGAGTAAACTGAAGTTATGATAACTTCATTTCTGGTGTGTGTTTTGGGGGGACTATTAACTAATTTGTGTCGTTGCTAGGTTTATTTCTTGACTCTAACATTTTCTCAAAGAAGAACTGAAAACCAGTTTTTCACTTTTCATTTTTTCATGTTTACAGAGAACATCTAAACCCTTTGCAATGTAAGTTGTGAAAGCTCTTCATTTAGCGCTGATATTCTTTGGAAGGGTTTCAATGTGGCATTCCTTACTTTTGTGCTCTTCACTCTGTTTTGTAGGAAGTCTGCGGTCTTGCAGTTCTTCGGACTGCTTTAGTAAAGTGATGCCGCCGAGGAAAAAGAGAAGACCTGCCTCTGGAGATGATTTATCTGCCAAGAAAAGTAGACACGATAGGTACGTCGCAGAGACAGTGGAACCACATTGATGGCATATGTGTTGAATAGGCACCTTTCTACCCAGAGTGGGTCTTATAAGCGTACAAATGCCAACCGGACTATTGTTTTGGTTCTGCCAGGAGAACTTCAAAGTGTAATTTTTTGTGATACTTACTTAACGTGGGGGCTCATGAAACAAAAACAAGTTAGGTAACCTGAGTTCATAGAAATTCAAATTTTATCTCAGTCCATTGATCCACCAGAACTGGTGTAGTGTTTCTTTCTTTGCTTTTAAGAGCTTGCCCTCTGTGCCTGTTGAGGACCTCAGGATTGGTACTTATCTCTTCTTTAAGGGGGTCTCACTCACTACCTACTACCACAGGAATCCTGTAGCTGCCTCTGCCAGGACCTGGGTTGCGTGGCTGCAGAGAGCTGCCTGCACCAAGTGCTCTAAGCCTGCCTGGAATATTAGCTGAGCTGACATTTCTTCTCAAAAGAGTGAGCATTTGTTAGAAACCATGAAAAACAAGACTGTTGAAACCACTTCTCTTTCAGACAAGTGAACTGTTAATTTTGGTAACTCCCAAGGTCCATTAGACTTGCTTATTTTAGGCATCTTTACTATTTCAACCAGATTTTATTAGACATCTTTTGGTTCTTTCTCTCTCTCCCTTTTTTATTTTTTTTAAAAAAAACAATGAATAAACATCATAGTTTTAATCTTTTCTGTCTTTTCCCATCTGCCTCCATTCTGGCTCTGTAGGTCACTTCACTTCACTTATGTGGCCTGAATTGCCACATCGATAAATCAAGGGAATTAGATGAGATTTTTCTGCTTCTTTTCTTTTTTTAAAAATAAATTTATTTATTTATTTTTGGCTGCGTTTGGTCTTCGTTGCTGCGCGGGCTTTTCTCTAGTTGCAGCGAGTGGGGGCTACTCTTCGTTGTGGTGCGTGGGCTTCTCATTGCGGTGGCTTCTCTTGTTGTGGAGCACGGGCTCTAGGGGGGCGGGCTTCAGTAGCTGGGGCACGCGGGCTCAGTAGTTGTGGCCCGCGGGCTCTAGATCGCAGGCTCAGAAGCTGTGGCGCACGGGCTTAGTTGCTCCGTGGCATATGGGATCTTCCCGGACCAGGGCTCGAACCCGTGGCGGATTCTTAACCACTGCGCCACCAGGGAAGCCCTGAAGCCAGTTTAAAAACTGATAATTGAGTTGCAGAAGGGTGCGAGGTACTCTCATTAATAGCATTTCATCGGTCACCTAGGGGATGGGGAGCTGTAACGTTATCCGAGTTTCATTCTTGGTCTTTTTTGAAAAACAACTTCATTTACATACCACAATGTATACGATTTTAAGTGTACAGTTTAGTGATCATTACGGAGTTGTTGGAGCTGTGCAGCCATCACTGCAAACCAATGTTAGAAGATTCCCATCACCCCAGTTGGAACCTTGACGCCCATTCACAGACCATCCCTGTGCTTATTCCCAGCCCCAGGACACCACAGATTCACTTTCTTTCCCTGCGATTTGCCTTTTCTGAACAGTTCATGTCAATGGTCTTTTTGTGCCTTGCTTCTTTCACTTAGCATAATTTTTTTGAGGTTCATCCATGTAATAGCATGTATTGGTATCTTTTTTTTTTTTTGTAATGTTACTCCATTGTCCTTTTTTAGGTGGAGTATTTTTAAGTGATTCAATCATTACAGTGTCATATAGAGGTCTCCAGGATATTGACTAGTTACAGACTGAGCTGAGATAGGATGTCCAGGCCCAGGGTTGGAGCAAATCTGTTTGAACCCCTGGACAGTATCCACCTTTGTTTCCAGGTGGGGTGGCTACTTTTTATAGAAGAAATACAAAACTGGTGGTTTGCGGTTTCAGTATCTCAATACTTTATATGTTTTGGGGGTTTTCTGGGTATTGAAACCCAGAATCTGTGATCAGCGGTATATACAGATATTCTGGTGAAAGTCTTGATCATGAATAAATGCTCTTTTAAAAAGAATTATACATGATTTTATATTATATGCTATGTAAATAAAAACTGTATTCATAAATGTTTATATAACTATTTAGACGATTTATATATAAATACTCATAATTTTTCTATCAGAATCACTATTTTAAAAGTACTGCTGCTTCTCCTCTCCCCAAGTAGGGCCTATCTTGGTTCTCAGCCCCATGTCATCATGAAATAAGGAATCCCTGCCAAGGGTCACAGTGTTGGCAGGAGAGGCTGCTGTGCTTGCTGACTCAGTTCTCCAGCTTATGTGTCTGTTTCCACAATGCTAGGGCATGATAGGAGAAGGGCAGAAGCCAAGGATTCTCTGTACTTCGTTTTCCTGAGGTTTTTTTCCTGGAGGCTTGGACATAATTTGATGTTTCTTTTTATTTGCTTGACAAGTTCCTTGGAGGTGTCTAATACTGCCAGGTTCTTCCTTAGACCATGTGTCGCCCAGCCTGACTTGTATGGCACGGGCGTCAGGAGAACTTGATGCAGAGACATGAGTGAGTCCTAGGGTCACCAGTTGAAGAAACACCGTCCACATTTCTTGTATCACTAGTGTTCTGTAGTTAGTTTTGGCTGGAGAGGTAGAAAGGAGTATATTAAATACTTGTTCTCTTCAGTTTTTACTGATTATTTGTTCATCAGAGAAGAACCTGTATTAAGTGCTTACCATTTAATTTTATACTGGGTGTGACTGTGTTTAAAACTATAGTTATAAAAGCTGAAGCTTCCAAATGCAAGAAGTGAAATATTTTAAATATACATGAAATACTGACTGAATAGATGTTTGGTTGGGTAAAAGAATAAAAACTACTTGCTACTTGAAAAAACTCAGTATCTTTACTTTAAATAACTTAAAACCCCTTTCTTGATTTCTAGCATGTATAGAAAATATGATACAACTAGAATAAAGACTGAAGAAGAAGCCTTTTCAAGTAAGAGGTGCTTAGAATGGTTCTATGAATATGCAGGTAGGTAATCATTTATAGACTGAGCCTCATAAAAATAAGGAGTGCCTTAGAGGAGATTAAAGAATTAAAAAGGAGTACTTTTCGAATTTGTGTGTGTGTGTGTGTGTGTGTGTGTGTCCGTGTCCGTCCGTCTCCCTGTTTTCGGGAGGGAACACCGTTGAAACAAATCACCAAATGTCCTATTTATAGCCAGCAGCTAAGCCAAAGAATTCAGAACACTAGAAGGGAACTGAAAAGATGAAATGTACTTGGGAGAAATACTTTGGATTGCTAGGAAACCTCTTGAGAATGCTGGTAATGGGTGACTATTTGGTTTATGCATCCAAGTTAAAATAAGCTTTGCTGCTTTGAACCTTTATGTAGCGCAATGGAATTTCTTATATTGTGTCTCTAGTTTGAAAGATCATTTGGCAGACAGTGTTTGTTTTGTCATTTAAAATGTCTTAAATCCAATCCCATTTTTGCAACTTATTATAATTGGTTGGATAATGTAATATTGAAATAAAGGGTTTGTTTGTTTTTGTGGCTGTGTATGTGTAAAAAAGGGGGAAAGAAAAATTTTCAGACAAGTTTGAACTGAAGGCTCTTTTACCTTTCCTCTTCCCCACCATGTTTCTGGCCCTATCATAACTTACCAACTTGACATTTCCAGTGACCTTCAAACTAATTTTCTTGACATCAGTCTCTACTCCCAGTCAGGTTCTATGTGTTTCCTGTTGTATTATTTGAAAAAAATAAATAAATAAACGGAACAGATCATACATGTCATTCCCTAACAATCCGCTGCACCCTTGCCCCCCACTTAAAAATTCCTGCTACCTACAGGATAAAAGACAACTAACTCAGTGCCATCCCTTTGCCTGGAGTGTTTTTCTCCACTTTTCCATATGACAAGCTGCTATGCATCTCTTAGCTTACTTAGCTTAATAGCCTTCTTTGTACTTTTAAAGGAAGGACATCATTCATAACTGTTTTTTTTTTTTTTGCGGCACGCGGGCCTCTCACTGTTGTGGCCTCTCCTGCCGCGGAGCAACAGGCTCCGGACACGCAGGCTCAGCGGCCATGGCTCACGGGCGCAGCTGCTCCGCGGCATGTGGGATCCTCCCGGACCCTCCCGGGCACGAACCCGCGTCCCCTGCATCGGCAGGCGGACTCCCAACCACTGCGCCACCAGGGAAGCCCCATAGCTGGTTTTGATACCCTTTTATTGGGTATCAAAATAAGGATTCCTCCTGGGGCCAGTGTTTTCCTCCTACCCCTACCTTACCCTTTTTCTGATAAAAATCTTGCCCCTTTGGCCACAGAGATTGTTCCAGGGGCTGCCAGGTAACCCAGGTCAGGACAATCAGATAAAATTTCCTAGGGTTTTGAGACTGAAGCTGGGAGAAGAGCATCTTTCTCTTCTGGTGGTAGACTTTAAAGGATGCGATCCTGATTCCTGTAGTTCTTTGGATTTTTGTGAGCTACCCCAATATCCTAGTGAATTCTCTTTCATTATTTGAACTAGTTTGAGCTGGATTTTGTTTGCAGGGCACAGACACATGGTACAGACACTTCTATAGTATTAGAATTTATCTGTTTTTAGGTCTTGAGAACATGAATCTCTTGAAGACGTTTTGTGAAAGTGGTTAGCACGTTTCCAGGTGTTCAGTACTTGGGTCTGAATGATGGAACGTTTTCTCATGTTCGTATCACTTTGATTATGAAGATCTCTTGCTTTCTCATTGGTTCACATTTATTGTTATGAAATATATTATGAAAAGGAAAGTTTAAACAGAAAAAGTATACTTAATCTCACCACCATAGCACAGCTATTTTGATATTTTTTGTGTCTTCCTTTATAAGCAAATATGAATTTTTCCATAGTAAAAGCCACACTTCTGTTTTCTTTTAAAAGGAAACAAGGTACAGTTTTCCTACTTGTTTGCTTTTCTCTGGCTCAGAAAGGTGACATTTGGGATAAAGATTAAGCCACATTCTTTAGGTTCCTTGAGGCCCCTGCCAGGTGGTTCCTTGGGATTTCATCACTGCGAGAAGTTTATGTGGGTGTGGCTAGCCCTATTTTTATTAATGCCCCCCCTTTTTATTTTTTGCTTTTTTTGTATTTTATCAGGGAAAATAGCTTGAAATTGAGAACAACTGGCACCTGCTTTCTTTTTTTTTAAATTAATTTATTTTTGACTGCATTGGGTCTTCGTTGCTGGGCGTGGGCTTTTCTCTAGCTGCGGTGAGCGGTGGGGTGGGGGGCTACTCTTCTTTGTGGTGCGCAGGCTTCTCATTGTGGTGGCTTCTCTTTGTTGTGGAGCACTGGCTCTAGGTGTGCAGGCTTCAGTAGCTGTGGCACGCGGGCTGTAGAGCGCAGGCTCAGTAGTTCTGATGCATGGGCTTAGTTGCTTCGCGACATGTGGGATCTTCCCGGACCAGGACTCGAACCTGTGTCTCCTGCATTGACAGGCGGATTCTTAACCACTGCGCCACCAGGGAAGTCCTCATTTTTTAATATCCCAACTACATGAATAAAAACTGAAGATAAGTATTATTCAAGAAAAATGCATGGCGAGAAGTCCCTGGAAGGTTGTGCTCTGGGCAAGTCTGTGGGAGCAGACAGTGAGGCCGTGGGTCCCCTGTGCTAGAGCGAGGGCCTGTCCCCCCTCACTGTGCTCCTGTTCCCTCGGAGAGAGCCATCTGCTTTTGGTTGACTCCCTGCACTGAACCCGGAGTGCAGTGGAGGGTGGTAGGGGCCTTGGTGCTGCAGTTGTGCTACACATATGGACCTTAGTTCTTCCCAGAGTCCTCAGTTCCACGCTTGCCCTGTCCTCTGCACTCCTTTAGCCTGAGCCCAGCTCCTCCCAGATCCTGCCTGGCTGGTTAGTCCCAGCCCTCTTTGCACATCCTGTGCTGCAGCCTCTCACCTTTTTAAATCCCTGTCAACTCAGTTTCTGATTCTCAGAGATTTAATAAATGAAATGCTCTCCACTGGGGCTCTTGTCCTGTTCTCTGTGGTTATAGGCTTACTCCCTTTTGTACTTTGGTACTTGAGTCCTCTGTGACTTTAGAAAGGATTGCTGGGGGTAAGATTGGGGGAGTGTCTTATTTAGACCTCCGCCTGAAACTGGAATCCCATTTCTTTTCATTAAAATAACCAGTTTTACATAAATGATCTATCTAATAACTTCCACTTTCTGAGATATATCTAAGAGTAAGAGATGAGACCAGATACACAAGTGCCAGCATTTCAGAGTCACACTGAAGCTCACACACGTAGGTCATAAAGCTCTACAAATCCTGACTGTAGGCCCTTCATCTCTACTTTCGATTAGATTCTATAGCAGAATTGTTTCTTGGTTTACCAAAGTGAGATTTGGGACCAGGAGTAGGTGCTAAGTGACAAAGGAGACAAAAGTTTTGCTGACAAGGTTTCTTGGCAAAGGAGACAGCATGGCCCCGTTTGCCCCAGAGATGCAGCATGGTGTGATTATGGAAACTCTGCCATGAGCATCTTGGGCTCTCATGAAAGGGTTTAGTTAGTGTAAAGTATATTTAGTTAGGGGCCCCTGCTTAAAATGGCAGTGAAAGTGGGAGGACCACTTTTTTCTAGATTATTGTCAGTATATCCGCCTTGTAAATGTATCTCTAGTATCTTTCACCAGGGCATTCTATAGCTTTTAAACCATCTCCCTCAAACCCACTTTTAATCCACTTGGTGTTAACCAGTGGCCTATTTATTAGATTAAGATTGTTCAGTTCTACAGGTAAAATGATACATCTAGTGTAAATATACCCATAATCCCAATGAGCAATGTGATTACAAATAGATCTAAATGTGTACAAGGGAATGATAATGAGAAAAAAGGAAAAGTTGTTGTAGATATCAGGATTCTGGGTAGCCTTTAAGTAATGTTGACTGATAAGCTATATTTAGTATTTTTAGGATAAAATATTAAAGTAACATGAGTCATGCCGTTGCAGATCATATTGTTAAAACCTTGCTCTTTTCAAATACACAGGTGCATGTGTATATAAGTAACCTGACAATGCCATTGCATAAAATGTGGAAAAAAGAAAAAAGCATGGCTAACTTAATGTTTACCACTGCCCAGTGTACCTCAGCCAACCTTTGAGGGCCTGCTACGTGCCAGGCTCTGGTGTGGCAAACAGACAAACAAATGAGAAGCAGCGTCATTGTAATGAGCACTGACAGGGAGAGGAGGCCAGATTGGAGGGGGTGTGAGTGGGACAGCCAGCTGGGAGACCCCAGGGCCCTGTGCACAGGCAGGGGAAGGGCAGGTGACTTGCCAGGCTCAAGAATAGGTTGCAGTAAAAGAGCTTTTTTAATTCACGAAGAATAGAAGCCAAAGACAAAAATTTTTTTAAGATTATAAGTACCTTTTTTTTTTCTCAGATCTGTGCAACCAACTGCCAATGAGTCCCATCAGTAGATAGCAAAGAGTCATCTGTTCCTACAACCAAACCTCTTAGCAAAATAGTAATAGATGGATACTTCCATATGAGAATAATTACTCTTTAATGTCACAGCCTAAATACTTTACAGTAGTGGAATGAGGAAAAGAACGGTGAAACATGGTATACACACACACACAGTCACCTACAGGGGGGTAATGTAAAGTAAGTATGTCAGCTAGGTGCTCTCACAGGAAGATTATCAGACATAGTTGGTGAAGAAAGCAAGGTGTAGAATTTATAGGTACAGTATGAACCCAAGTGTATAGATAAACAAATTCAGGGGTACATTTCACCGTATATTTGCACATACATAAAAACACAGCAAAAAGGTCTGGGAGGATACATGCCTGACTCGTAAGGAAAGGAAGAAGGCAGGCTTTCTCTTTTTGCTCTATTTTCTTGGGCTTCTTTATTTGAACATTTCATCCGGTGAATGTCTTCGTATATCGTTTGTGTGTAATATACACGTGAGTGCCCACATGCGGGACTGTGCGCACTCAAACCCAAGTGATAAAATGCTAACTGTATTTTCATTTGAGTCAGGAATGAGATAAAGATGCCCACTCTCACTCTTCTGATTTGCCATTGTTTTGGGAGTTATTAACTAATGCTGTTAGGTAAGAGGAAGAAAGAAGGGGCATGAATACAGCAAAGGAGGAGGCAAAAATGATCATTCGTTGAAGGTGAAATGATTGAATTGTTGTGTACCTGGAAAGCCAAAGAGAATTGCCTGAAAAACTAAATAAATATGTATATATATTCTGCAGGTAGAATTTATAAAATGGCTTATTTGGGGAAGGGTTCTTAAATTCTTTTATTTATTTATGGGCTCTGTAGTTTGCGGCACGTGGGCTGTCTGGTTGAGGCGCGTGGGCTTGGTAGTTGTGGCGCGCTGGCTTAGTTGCTCCGCGGCATGTGGGATTTCAGTTCCCTGACCGGGGATCGAACCCGTGTCCCCTGCGTTGGAAAGCGGATTCTTTACCACCGGACCACCAGGGAAGTCCCAGAAATTCTTTAATAAGTGGTCGTCTCTGGGGAGTAGAGAGAAGTTAGGAGGAAACTTTTGCTTTTTTGACATTTTTATTTTCAGTTTTACTTTTAAATGAAATTTTATATCATGTCCATGTATTAATGTTGCCCAAAAAACTAAGTAAACTTTGATTTCCCCTCCATAATCAAGATAAAAAATTTAAGAATTCATAGAAAAACATGTAAAATAAAAGGAGAAAAAAGAAAGTCCCATAAAAGGTAACAGATTTGAATATGTGAAATAAAACTCTTGGTAACAAAGTAGCACATTTCTGATTAAAAGGAAAACAACACATGCAGAAAAAGTATTTGCTCTGGCTAGATTATGTGGAAGAGCCTGAGTTTGGACTTCAGGGGGAGCCAAGGATTAGAAGCAGAAAAGTGACACAAGACTGTCCAAGGTGATTTTAATGGTCATCCTTAGTTGAGAACAACCACCTTACACTTTTATTGTGATCTAGTTATTACTGTATTGAAATTACTCTTATGCTTCGTCTCCCTTCCTCGAGGGCAAGGACCATGGACTACTCCTCTTTAGCTACTTCTACAGTGCATCGCTCCAGGGTGTGCCCAGTAGATAATATTTGAATGAAACTGAGACATTTTCAGAAGGTGGATCCTGCTGGTCTTGGCAGCTTGCTAGATCTGAAGGCTATGGAAGATTGTAGAGTGATTCTTGTGTGGTCCAGTGGCTAAGACTCTGTGCTCCCAGTGCAGGGGGGCCCAGGTTCGATCCCTGGTCAGGGAACTAGATCCCACATGCCGCAACTAAAGATCCCACATGCCGCAACTAAAGATCCCGCATGCCGCAAGTAAAAGATCCCGTGTGCCACAACTCAGACCCAACGCAGCCAAATAAATAATTTTTTTTTAAAAGAATAAATAGTTCTTACACTTGAGGAATTTAGAAGGAAAGGTAGATGAGTTGGGACTTAATGCAAATGTGAGAAAAGCATTCCTAGCATTGCACGGGGTCACACAAGACTGCCTGACCCAGCCTGTGCTGCTGGGGGTGGGGAGATTGGGAGGACTGCCTGTATGGTTCCTGTCTTAAAGATTGAAGAAGCTGGCATGGGAAGATGGGGGGAGGGGAGAGGGAGATGGGCTGAGGCCACAAAGAGTTAGTACTGCGTTGGGTATGTGTCAGGATGTGTGTGCATAGCAAACAATGGGTAGGTGTTTCTGGATCTTAATTTTTGTTCATTCAGCAATATCTGTTTGATTCTTTTATTTCCAAGAAACTTGATATGAAGGTGGAAAGCTATGAGGCTGAAGAGGAAGGGACGCAGTAGATCATAGAGAACCTTATTTGATATTCCAGAGACTTTGGACTTTATCCGTAGGTAGTAGGGAACTTAAAATCGAAGGAGTTTGTGTTTGAGGTGTGGACCCTCCAGGTGGCTTTGTAAGGGATGGGTCCGAGGGGGATGAGGCTCTGGAATTAGGGAGATCCTGAGGGGACTGCTGTGGTCATCTAAGTGAGAGAATGACATCTGAACAGGTCAGTGCAGTTAAGAAATATTTGGAAAGTAAAATTGGCAGCGCACTTGGTAACTGATTGGCTCTGGAGAATGTAGGAGAAGGGGGGACTCCAGGATGATGCATCAGTTTCTATTTGTGGTGGTGCCCCCGTTGAGATGCTACAGGAGGATAATCTCAGCTACCACAGAGAAGCCACATAAAATAAAGATTGCCTGTGTCTACTGGATGTGGCGATTAGGAGTTTATTGGTGACCTTGGCAAGAAGAGTTGCAGGGGAGGGAGATGAGCAAAAACCAGATTGCAGTGGTTGAAGAATGAATGGGGGCTACAGTAGAGCTGGGACATGTGGACAGTTCTTTCAGGAAGAAACAGAGATAACGTGGAATGTGAAGGAAGGGGTTGCCTTGTCTAGAACAAAAAGACTGCTTGCTTTTTTTTTCTGTGTAAAAGAAACAATTATGTTATCTCCCAATTAATTTTAAAAAGAATATTAGGTGGTTCTTTGCTGTGTTTCCAAAAATTACTGTATGTGTTGAAATTATTACCAAAATAAGAATAGAGATTTAAGCTACTTTAAAGAACAGGAATTGAATGCCTGTAGCCTTATCTTTAGACATAAATTATGTGTCCATCTATCCACAGGTTGAAGGACTTGGCCGTAAACTGACTTAAATGTGCAGAACAGAATCCTTTAAAGATAGAACTGAAATTCTAGAACATTTTCCAATATATTCTTGGTGATTTCTTCCTTCAGAAAGGATTTATGGTCTTTAAGTGTTATTTGATCTAAGTTTACTTTAATAATAAGTATTTTAACAGTATACTACTACTATAGTAGTAATAGTGTATGTACATGGTTAGATTTAATTTCTATAAATTGCATTTCATCACAGGTACTGATGATGTTGTAGGTCCCGAAGGCATGGAGAAATTTTGTGAAGACATTGGTGTCGAACCAGAAAATGTAAGTCTAACTTAACTAATTTGGGTAGATCAGTTGATCTGATTTTGTCTCTTGGCAAATAAAGCAACAGTGAAGAAGTAAGGGTGCATTAGTTTTTATAAGGCAATCTAAGAAATAAGTTCCAATTCTAAATTGGTTTGTAAGCAAAAGTTTTTTTGCAATTGGTATGGTGTAACTACAGTCAGTCATTTTATTCTCTCATTTAATTTCTTGTCTCTAAAAGGTATAGTAATAAAGTAATCAAACTAGATGTTTAAAAAGTGGTGTGGGAATGTGTGCCTACCATGACGGATAACTGGGGACTGGGGGACTGAGGGCTTTGTGTATCTTTGTCCCCCTCCGTAGTTGTTCCAGCCTAATGTAGAATTTGTCCAGGACTTTGAATAATTAATTATTCATAAGCGTTTTGAATAGGTTATAATTAAAAAGGTTTTTTCACAGCTCCTTCACTTCCAGTTGAATTTAGCTCAGAAAGTGATTGCTTTTTATTGTAAAGCCCCTAAGTATTTCCTTTAAAACATTTAATTAGAAGTTTTTTTTTTTTTTTTTGCGGTACGCGGGCCTCTCACTGTTGTGGCCTCTCCTGCTGCGGAGCACAGGCTCCGGACGTGCAGGCTCAGCGGCCATGGCTCACGGGCCCAGCAGCTCCGCGGCATGTGGGAAGAGGGCACGAACCCGTGTCCCCTGCATCAGCAAGCAGACTCTCAACCAGTGCGCCACCAGGGAAGCCCTAATTAGAAGTTTTTATGTGCTTCATTATTTTTGCATAATTCTTATGTTATTTTTGAACATTTTTTCCTATTCTCACGTTTGTCTTACTGCAAAATGAAACATACAAATGCTCTGACTCATTAACTATGCAGCTTAATATTACATCAGCCTCCAATTTAACAAATACCTCTTATATCCTAAATGAATTTATGCTCTGGAAGAGCTCTCAAGGGATCATCCCTTTCATTCAGACTGTTGGTGAGATATCTGGTACCCATGCGTATCATGCTCTTTGAGACTTCACACTTTTTTCTTTAAAAAAATTTTGTTGGGCTTCCCTGGTGACGCAGTGGTTAAGAATCCGCCTGCCAATGCAGGGGACGTGGGTTTGACCCCTGGCCCGGGAAGATCCCACATGCCATGGAGCAACTAAGCCCACACGCCACAACTACTGAGCCTGCACTTTAGAGCCCGCGAGCCACAACTACGGAGCCCGCAAGCCACAACTACTGAAGCCCGTGTGCCTAGAGCCCGTGCTCCGCAGCAAGAGGAGCCTGCGCACCGCAACAAAGAGTAGCCCCCGCTCACCACAACTAGAGAAAGCCCGTGTGCAGCAAGGAAGACCCAACGCAGCCAAAAATAAAAACAAACTAATTAAAAAAAATTTTTTTTTTTTCTCCCCACTCCCCCACCCCCAGTAACACTGTAAATTTTCTAAAGAGCCTTTGGACTGTCTTTAACTTACTACATGTATTTTTATTTTAATGTAAGCTAGTTCAGGTGTCTTGATAAATTATTGAGTTTGGTACAGAGGTTTGGGGACAGCTGGGTCAGTAGTATTTTGCCGGATCTAGTCCATAGCCTGGTCATAGACAGACAAAAACATTTCACGGACTTTAAAAAGGAAGTTTTCTGACAGGGGCTGGGCCAAGGTTGGCAGTGTTTTCTGGACAGTAGTATAAAAGCGGTGAGAGTGAGCTGGGCCTGAGAGGAGATCCAGAGGTTCCACCCAGGGGACAGTAATCAGCATGTGATCAGAGGGGTGGGTAGCAGGGCCCAATGGTGGGGAGGCTGGGAGGCATCGGGCCACCAGTGTGAGAGGGATCAGGTGGGCATCTACTCTCAGGGCCAGAAAGGCCTGTCGGGTGGGAGGAGTGCTGACACCGATTCTAACCGAGAAAACAGGGAGGCCCAGCTCTTTAAAGTTCCTCAGCCCCAAATACCAGTACTCAGTAAAAAATAGCTACTGTTATTATCTTTTTTTGGCAATTATGAGTCTTTAGTTTTCTATTTCTGTAGCAGTAGAAATAGTCTTGAAATGTTGAATCACACAGAAGATTGAACGACTGAATTCAGACTATTATTCCAAAGTATTGATTCCTGTACTTCAAGCCTAAGATGCCACTAATAGAATTTTTATTATTTTATTCATCATTAAAAAGGAAAAATGTTGTTAAGTAAATTCTGATAAGCCATCAATTGTGGATACTTCCCAATTTCAGAAATTGTTTGAACAACCAGCACAAAAATAGTTTTTTAGAGGCTTGTCTGCATTGATGAGTGAGCACTTTAAAGTATTTAAAACCCTCACCTTGCCTGATATTTATAGCTTATGGAATTTAAGCAGGCTTGTAAAACTCAGTTCAGCTTCCATTTACTAAGGTAACAGAAAAATCCTTTAAGTAGCTAGCTTCCTTATTCGCTGTGCTAGGGAAAGGTCTGTTTGTGTAAAGAAGTACCCATTGTGAATATCTGCTGTGGCTGTTTGGCCACATTACATGCATACTTGTATGTGTGTTCCTTTACCATAACCGTTTTTTGTTTTTGTGTGGAATATTTGTGTGGAATTTTTAATCCTTCTAATAGAGGATTGAGTATAGATAATGTTTGAGAACATACAAAGTTTGAATTAGAAAATATGTAAATAGATACATAGGAGTCAGAATTCCAAGAAAAGCTGAGGGATGAGGAGAAAATCCACTAATGTGTGAATAGTTTGAAGAACATGTAACGCCTTCTTTTTGGAAAATCCTTCCTAGTAGGCCCCTGGTCTCTTAAGTCACCATTTTCTGACCAATTTAACAATCATGTTTTATGGTGATGTGCATAATATGTAGAAAAATTGGTTCACTTATCAGTTCTAGTTATCTACCTAGTAATCTAGATTTTTAAAATCTAAAAAACCTAGTGACTTAAAAAAAAATGGGTAAGTACTGATTGAATTGATATTTGATTGATAGATCCTAGAGATTTACTGGGTTCTCACTGATACTAATCTCCAAAGTAGAAAACCATGAAGTCAGCACCAAGAGAAAGCTTTGCATTAATCTTCGAGTTATAAATTAAACAAAGCTGGAGATTTTTAGTCTACAAACGAGCTCATTGGCAGTTGAAAGGACAGACCTTCTGAACCTCCTGAATGCTGTTGTTCTGGAGTCCTTCATGTGCCCTTTGGCTCTCAGGGCCTAATTAAATCATCTAAAGTGATGTCTGAGTGGCTGCTTGCCTCATTATGGTGGGGAGTGTTATGCTTTTATTTTGCTTTTTGTTGTTGTTTGGGATTTTAAAAACTTTGGTTCTATTACAAACAGTAATATAAGGCAGGTGTGAAATTGTATTTTTTGATTCATTTTCAGGGATAACAGCCTAAAAATATGTTGATGCTCTTTTTTTTTTAATTTTTATTTTATATTGGAGTATAGTTGATTTACAACATTGTATTAGTTTCAGGTGTACAGCAGAGTGATTCAGTTGTACACATACATGTATCTATTCTTTTTCAGATTCTTTTCCCATGTAGGTTATTACAGAATATTGAGTAGAGTTCCCTGTGCTATACAGTAGGTCCTTGTTGATGATCTATTTTATATATAGTAGTGTGTATATGTTAATCCCAAACTCCTAATTTATCCCTCCCTGCCCCCGCCTTTCCCCTTTGGTAGCCGTAAGTCTGCTCTCCGTGTCTGTGAATCTGTTTCTGCTTCATAGATAGGTTCATTGGTGTCATACTTTAGATTCCATATGTAAGTGATATCACATAGTATTCGTCTTTCTCTGTCCGACTTACTTCACTTAGTATGATGATCTCCAGGTCCATCCATGTTGCTGCAAATGGTATTATTTCATTCTTTTTTATGACTGAGTAGTATTCCATTATCTATATGTACCACATCTTCTTTCTCCATTCATCTGTCGATGGACATTTAGGTTGCTTCCATGTCTTGGCTTGCCTCAATTTTTTATGTTATGTCACCCGGATTCCTTTCACCATCACCACCCTCTGACCCATTTGGGCACGTGAATTATAGTTTAATGGTTTGGGGCAGTTCTTCTGTTAGATGAAATGAAGCATTTAGGTCCTGGGTAAAGAAATCAGATTAACTGCCAAATGCAGAGTATGCTAGTCCCTGGCCAACTGTATGCAGAAACATTTATTTCCTTCCCATTGCTTTCTTTTTTTATTACAACAAATGGACGTATAGCCATTCAGCAGTGTATGTGTGAGCTCCTCTTTTGTACTCGGGTTCCCTTTTGTGTGAATGACTGTCCAGAGATAGCCAGCCTTGCAGAGTGGCAAGGCTTCCTAGGACGGTCCTAGGAAGGCCCTGTCCCTCTTCTTTACCTCTCTAGGAGTGGCATACTTTCTTTTTTAGTTACCCCTCACCTTGTCTTGGGTCTTTGAGGTAGACAGGATGGGAGAGCTTCCTCCTCATCCCCCAATCCAGGTGGCCTCAGCTCTGTCCCTGTGTAAGAGCCCTGGAGAGTTTGCAGTTGGAGGCATCTTGGAAATGTAATTTTGTCTTTTATACCTTTAGATATTTATTAAACTCACCATCACTGCCTCGGTGCCATCTTTTCTCTAAAGCAGCTGAGTGAAAAAGTGACGAGCGGTGCCAAAAACCCGAGTTGTCACAGTTCCTCGTGTCTGCCCAGTTTCAGAAGGTGCACTGAAAGCAAGGATGGCGCCCCACTGAGAAGTGATTGAGTGATTGTCCGCTCATCCTGCGCTCATTGCAGGCACAGTGCTATCGAAGTGGAGTGTTGGACTACTTTAAAATCATTTCCGCAGTGTATGTAGTTGAACTCACAAACATCGAATCCACTGTCCGTGTCCCACCACCTACTGTTAGGGTTTTTAACACTCTGTTCTGCACCTCACTCTTTTCATTTTCACTTAATAAATCTTGGAAACTGTTCCGTATTTGTACCGATGGCTCCACTTCATTTGTCTCAGTGGTGACATAGTATTCTTTCGTACGGAATGTGTTTAGCAAAGAAGTATTTAAGTAGTCCCTTATTAGTAGATGTTTGGTTGTTTTCAGTCTTTTGCTACTACAAATAGTACTGTAGTCAGTCTTGTTGACTATACAGCTTTGTGTATATGTGCAGGTGTATCTATGAGATAACTTTCCATAGGTGGAACTGCTGGTTTCAGTTTTGATACATACTGCAGAACTGCCCTTGGGAGAGGTTAATGGCTTTACACTTCCACCATCAGGCATAAAAAGTCATGTTTCTCCAAACCCTTGTCAGCAGACTGAATTATCAAACTTTTAGATGTTTGCCAAACTAGAACTCATTTTTGAAGTTACCTTGCTCATATTTCCGTGACTAAACTACTGTGAACCGAAGCATTTGGCTGATGCTAATGTATTTAATTACTGAGGTCTGTCCTCCTTAATTGATTCGTCTTTCTGCTTTGTTTTGTTTTTGTTTTGAACAGGTAGTTATGCTTGTCCTAGCTTGGAAATTGGATGCACAAAACATGGGTTATTTTACTCTACAGGAATGGTTAAAAGGAATGACGTCTCTACAGTAAGTCCTGAGGCTACCCTGGGGCAAGGGTGGGGGGTGGGTGTCCTTGCCCTCCCCTGGCTGCCTGCCTCCCCCCTGGGGTCTCGTCGAGCCTGGCTTGGGTGACTGGAGGACCGCCAAGGGATCTGGGCAGGCTTCACCTGTGCATAGGTGTGAAGACCAAGCCCCATATTCCTATGATGAGGAGGGCTATAACGGATGAATTCTAGAAATTAAAGTTTTTATATAATGTATGTCGTTTATTTTAGTATTCTTCTAGAGCAGCTCAATAGAAATAGGCCATCCTTTTCTCATATATGTGAGCCACGTATATAATTTAAAATTTTCTAATACCCACATTTAAAAAAGTAAAAAGAAACAGGTAAAATTTATTTTAATATATTGTACTTAATCCAGAATATCCAAAATATTATCATTCCAACATGTAACCAATATTTTTAAAAGCTGTTTTACCTTCTTTTTCATATTGAATCTTGAAAATCTGGTGTATATTTTACATTTATGGTACATCTCAATCTTCATTAGCTGCATTTCAGGTGCCCAGTAGCCTCATGTGTCTAGTGGCTACTGTATTGGACAGCGCAGGTTTAAAATCAAAGTATTATCATCTGGTTTATAATTCGTGAGAAAAGTTGAGTGAAGTATAACTTGTAAGTAAAGATATTCAATACCTTTTATTTGATATATTCTGTTATTAGCTTTGGGCAAAGTTAGAACTTCATTACTCTAGTGATTAAAAAAATAATAATAATAAAGATTCTGTTTATGTTACCTGGGCCAGAATTGAGGGGAAAAAAATCACTGGTTTTATGTGTTCACTTCGTGCTTACATGCATGTGTGTCTGTGCGTGTGTGTTTACATGTGTGTGCTTGCTAAGAGTTTCACTCAAGAAAACAAATTGTCATTCTCTGTTACTCATTGAAAGATACGCTTGAGGTGGATGATGAAACATTTCAAATGATATTTGAAGAGGAAGTGCTAATTCTTAATATAGTAACTGATCTAAAGTACTTGAATGGCTTCTCTTTTTCTTTTTCCTTTAACTAGGAATGATAGGCTGAAGTTTTTACTGGATTAAAATTGGAATTGAAATGGTTTTCTGGTTTTATTGAAATAATTTTGTAATTTGTCAACTTCCAATGTCATTGTCCCTTTGTCATTGGTAACAGTGCTTCATTTTCGTCGTGCTTTAGTAGTTTTATGAGGACTGTTCACTGTTCTTTCATTTGCGCCTCACGGCTACCTAGGCAGGTCAGGCTTTATTTACCCTGCACATTTTACAGATGGGGAAACTGAGGCTTAGAAGGGGTATGTGATTTGTGAAAGAAAGTGGTAGGATGGGAGGAAAGCCTAAGACTTCTGATTCTTCAGTCACAGTCTTCCTCTGACAACTATTGTCTGATGACAAGTGCGTTTTAGGTAAAAGCCAAATCACCCTTTTACAGGTACGCTTTCCTCTCAGCCTGCTCTAGAATTTTAGGGTTAAGTCTCTGGAATCTCCTAAAATTGTGTATGTCGTGTAGGGAAACACCTCCTTACAATTTTCAACCTACTAACTCCTGCATTGTTTTCCGTGCTGCCTCCCTTTGTTGCTTTCCGGATAGAGCACGTGATGACTGCTCCTTTTTAAGTATCCTTGTAATGATGAATGCACTGCCAAATCAAGATTTTATTCATGGCTTTAGAGAAGGCACCATCAGCATTTCTTCAGGCACAGTTTCATGTGTCTTAAGAGGGTGTAGTATCCATTTTTGGACAGTTCTAGATTCGTTTTTACATTTGCCTTTACAAAAGAATATTACCCATGCCAGGCCTTGCCCATGTTTTGAGGATTGCGTCATCTGGGAATTGAAATACACAGTTTCCTGGAAGAGGCCTACGCGTATGTTCATGGGCTGGGGGGCGCTCCACAAGCTCTTTGTGGGGAACTCTGCTCGCCACTTTGTGTGACACGGGTAGTGGCAGGTGGATTCCCATAGAATGCTGCCACTTGGCCCTCGCAATTTACAGTATAGTAACAAACCTGATCCACTGTAAAGGAATTGAGGAATCTGCTTTCTTTTGTGAGATGAAATTCTGAGATTAGTTTCCTCATCAGTGAGGTGAAGATGATTACTCACAATAACCTTTAAGGTTCTTTATAGTTCAAAAATAGTACAATTTCAAGTTTTAAGAACTTCCTCCCCCTTTCCCTCCTGCCTCCCTAGATTCGTCATTTGTTCAGCAAATATTTGAGTGGCAGTGGTGTGCCAAGCACAGAATTCTAGGTCCTGGGGAAACAAAAGCCATGAACAAGACAAAGTCCATTTGGGGCAGGAGCTTGGAAGCAGTGTTCAGGCAAAATATCCAAAAGTAATAAGGTCACTTCTCTTTATGCTACTTGTATTTATAAGGTATTTGCACCCAATAAATAAGAAAACTCAGAGGCTAATCCTTTATATGCTCTAAAGATGGAAAGTAGTCCATCTTTTGAATGATCTGTTTTGTCTTCTATTTGGTTTTTTTCTCATTTTTGGCTTTATTAAACCTGTCCAGTGAAGTTTTACGGACTCAAGCTGGAATTAAAGTGTATATAACAAAACCTCTTCTAAAAAAATTGTAACTGTACAGTGAGCACATGCTAGCAATAGGAAACCCATGGGTTTTGGAACCAGAGAGTTTTGAATCGGTTCTGCCACTTCCTGGGTGTCCCTGGTAATGTCCCTAAAACCAGGAACGTTGAAGTGATGAAATGTGGCTTTCCCCAGGGCACCCAGAAACCAGTCTTCTGGATGCCATCTGGAGTTGTGTGCTTGGCCTCTCCAGGGCCATGTTTTGTGACTCTTGGAAGCAGTGACAGCAGCTGGTAGGGAACATCTATCCCCAAGTTCCCGCAGTCGTTCTCAGAGAAGGCACAGCTCTTGATTGATTGATTTATGTATTTATTTATTGGCCACACGGCTTGTGGGATCTTGGTTCTCCGGCCAGGGGTTGAGCCCGTGCACTTGTCAGTGAGAGCGCCGAGTCCTAACCACTGGACTGCCAGGGAATTCCCAACTCTTGTTTTAATTGACTGTTTTTTTTATTGCCTTGTTCCAATATGTGGTTTAAGGTTACCTCTGATGAATTAAGCTTATAGAGTGTTTAAGCTAAACAAAACAAAAACCCCAAAAAAGTGTGTTAGAGTTGTAGCTAACTGCAGAGAACTCATGATGGGCTGGAAAAATACCTTTGGGCTGACCAAGTGAAGGGGCAAAGGCTGTCCCAGGGTAATGGGAGAGAGCTACCTTTGATTTTATAACCTTTGAGGATTATTATCCTGATTCCTGTTGCTTTGGACTGTGTTACAGCAGCAAAGTTCAAATACGCAATGATTTCATTCCACAGTATATGCATACTTTCTCATGGGAAAAGATGCCCCCTAGCGGTGTGGCACTGTCACTGTATGGCTGCCACAGTTTTCTTATACGTGGTGCACAGAAGATCAGGGGGATGTGTTGAATGATGTGGCTGCTTTCTGAAAAGTCTCAGGCCAAGCCTGTTTCTCCACAGGCCCTCTGTTTGAACTGAGCCCCTCTGCAGATGGCCTTGTTGAGTGGCCACTAGATGGCAACCTGCGGTTCAGACAGGGTGACTCAACGGCCTGTCTCCCTGATGGGGGTTAGTCCACAGTCTCCGCAGGACAGGACCCCTTTTAAAGCAGATCAAACCCTTTATTGACAGTATCGTCTCTAACCCATCCTTAATAGATACATGAAGTGAAAATTTTACTTTGGGCATTGTATGCTTGACACTCCAGATGAGCTCTCTGAGCGTCTTGCAGACATAGGGACGTCTTTGCCAGTGTGGCTGGACTTGCTTCCAGGCACGCCGCAGAACGTCATATTCACCTTGTAGCGACTTTATTTTCTTTTAGCTATGCAGTGGTCATCTAAATGAGTGGTTCCTGCTCTAGAATCTGTTGAAACAAACAACTGCTCTTATTCCTTTCATTGGGCAGGACTAACTAAACTAAAGCACTGGCCCAAATCTGGCCAGTTTTCTGCGGTTTTCATCCTTAACCGTCTTTCCAAATGAAGAGGGAAACCTTGGCCTTAGATGTTTTGGGGTTAGCTGGTTTCCCTCCTCTTTGATCCTCCCCCATGTTGTTACTAATAAAATATTATTCGTTATTTATATACCTGGTAAGAAAATCGAGCCATACAGTAGAGTGCCCAGTGCAAGGTAAGCCCTGTTCCCACTCCTGCCTCGCAGGCTCTGCTTACTGCTTTCTTGTGCATCCTTTTAGCCTCCAGCAACCTTCATTTGGGTTCTGGCAGTAAATCTCTATAACTAGGCTATCAATCAGTGTCTCTTTTTTCCCTTCCCTAACCTTTCTCCACAGAGATCCAGAGTGGGCTTTTCAAGATGGAAGCCTGATCACGGTCTCTCCCATGATAGGAGGTGGCTTCCATTGTTTCTAGGATTCAGAAAAAACCTCCCAAAACAAACAAACAAAAAAACCCACTGTGGACCACAAAAACCCTTTGTGGTCTGGCCCTACCTCCCTTTCAGCTTCATCTTGGACCACTTCCCCTCTTACTCTACCCAGTCTAGTCACAGTGGTTTTCTTTTAGTCTTTGGACTTAGCATGCTCCCTTCTGCCACTGGGCCTTTGCACATACCGTTCCTTTAATGTGGAAAGCCCTCCCCTCCAAAAACATCTAGTTTCCACCTGTCTTTCAGCTCTCAGCTTACATGTCAGTCCCTTAAAGAAGGGTTTTCTGACTTCTAAAATAGTCTAATTTTAATCTTTTCTAGTTTTCAAAAACATCAGGAAGAAATAAAGCACATTCTAAATTGTTGTAGACTCATAGAAATGAAATATTTACTGTAGCTTTTGACTTTTAGATATTTTATCATCTCAGTAGATCCTGGGGAGTTTTTTGTAGATAGCTACAAAAAAAAAAAAAAGCTTTCACAAATTTATTGCTAAAAATACATTGGTATGCTCTATTATGAACCATATTTTAGTTTATAAAGTATGTAAAATATTTACATTGATAATACTTGTAATATGTATTGTCTATACTTAGTAGGAGGTAAAAGTTCTACAGAGAAACGCAAGGGTACACATGCAGCATTGAAAAGCTTTAATATTGTCAGTGAAAATGATGACTCTTTGTTCTCATTTTTAAGGGCTAGATGTTATGAACAGAAAATTAGTTTGTAAAAATAACCAATCAGTCTACTTAAGAAAACTAAACAGTGTGTCTCTTACCTGTGCAAATAGATGGTTATCACTAGGGGCTCCCTGGAGAAATAGCTGATTTCAAGTTTAGGGTAGAGAGAGTACAAGGTGAACTAGAATATCTTGTGCCAGAAAGTGAGGCCGTACGTGCTCAGAGACTGACGGGGACATGTCAGAAGGACACTGAAGCCAGCTTGAAGGGGCCAGTGCCCAAACACGGACAATTTATGCATCAAACAGAATGAAGACAGTAGCAGATTATAACACTGAGTAAAAGGCAAACATCCTTAAGTCCAGAAAGTAAGAAAGATGGTGAGTAGAACTCTTTATAGAACAATTCCAGCCTGTAAGTGTAAAAGCATGATAGAATTAGAAAAATCACCATTTTGTACCTTCAGATGTAAAACTGATTCAGGCAGGGCTCATCAACGGATGCTAAAATGTTTCACCTGGTGAAATGTTGTTGAGGAACAGGATGGTCAGTCTCAAGGTATCATCCCCCAGATTACACACCATTTCAGAAGGGCGAAGAGTACCGTTTAAGTGGAGAATCTGGTGGATGCTACCTTCACCAAATGAATCAACTTAATATCACCAGTAATGGGACAGACTGACGTTATGAGCCTCCTCACGGGGTATACTGAGAAGGACATCACGTGGAGAGTTCTTATCATGAGTACTTAATCTAAATATAATCATAGGGAATTTATCTGACAGACTGAGATTCTGCAAAACAACTAGTCCGGTCTTTTAAAAAATGACATTGTCAAGAAAGACAGAAAAAAGGCAGGACACCTTCTAGATGCTAAGGAGATAGATACCTGAAAGCAGTGCACGAGCCTTGATTGGATCCCGGATGAAAAGGAACAGCTGGGGGAAAATTGGGAAATTTGCGCATGGGTCATATATTAGCTCGGAAAGTTAACATTTCTAGGATATTAAGAGTGATGATGGCATTGAAGTGTTTAGGAGTAAAGTGGCATTATGTTGGCAACTTACTTTCAAATGGTACAGAAAAAAGTGCATGTATGTGAGAGAGTGAGCACAAATGTGACAGTGCTCATGGTGAGCCCAGGGGATGGGTGTATGGGTGTGTATTTACTAGGCCTTCAATTTTTCTGTACATTTGAAATTTCTTAAAATAAAAAGTGTAGGAAGAAAATAGCTCATCGTGGACATGTTCCAACTCCAGGGTTTATATTGTCTTTTGGTATTGTGTTTTATATTACTGCCCCACGTTAAAAAAAAAAAACTCGGGTTATAATTTGCCTTTATTCTGTTTTTCTAGATGTGATACAACAGAAAAACTCAGAAATACTTTGGATTACTTAAGATCATTATTAAATGATTCTACAAACTTTAAACTTATTTACAGATATGCGTTTGACTTTGCACGGGTGAGTTCTCTGGAGCCTATCCAGATGTTTCCCTCTCTCTCCCTCCCCTTTTGAGGTTTGTTTTACGTACTACAGCAAGGAAGTTGAATAAGCTACTCCCAGGATGCTAGTTAGAATTTATCTCTATGTGTACCCTTTCTACACTAACTGATTCTGGGCAAGAATGTAGTATGTCAACAAAAAGCTCTAGTGACAGACTATTAATAGCTCTTGAGATTGGCTTAGAAGTAACTTGTAAATGGACATGTAATAGACACTGTTCTAAATGTCTCTTAGGTAAGCTTGACAAATCTTTTCCTTCTCACGAAACAGCAAAGCTTCACCCATTGAGTTTACTGGAATAAGTTAGTCAGATCAAAGCCAGTTTCATTTTGGGTGCTATATCGTGTCTGAAAATCGTTTGAATTTCAAACGTAAGCTAATTTCAGTGGACGTTATTCAAACATAGTTTCTAGTCATCATTTTGAAAAATGATCATCTTGTTTGTCACGCAGTGAGCCAGTCCAAGTAGGTGAATAGGTGGTTCTACTGGAGTGACATAAAGCTGTATTTTTCAGCCTGGTCACTGTAAGGTAGCAAATTCTGAGGTGTAAGTTGGCGTTGTGTTCATTCACTGTCCACGGCCCATATGTACGATTACACTTTATTGCAGAATGGTGGTTTCTGTTATGTTTGTGTGTTTGGTGGGTTCAGGTGACTAGGCTTTCTTGATTGATGATTTCTTTTTAATCTTTTTTTTTTTTTTAAGCAGAGAACTCAGTGACAATTCTTTTTTCTCACCTCCGTGTTGATCTTTTCACTTTTTCGTCGCTTTGGCTCTGTTAGCTCAGCCAAAGGTTTCTTTGCTGAGGAGCATCTGTAATAACACATTATTGCATCTGTGCATCCGGTGCATCTGTAACAACACATTAGTAGTTCACTGTGATGTCCTCACTTGTGAATTTTTGCAGCCTTCAAGTAAAATCAGGACATGCATGTAAATGTATAGATGTTAGAAAAGTACCATGGTGAAATTCAGTTACAGTGTTTTACTAAACAGCGTTTGTGTAGCTGTATCTAGAATTTGTTTGCCAGATGCTTTTTAGAATAGGTGCATAGTTTTTAGGATTAAATGTTTTGTTTCATGAGATTTTTTTTCTTCCAAAGTCAGCAGTGTCCTATTGTATGGGCAAAAGTTTGTTTAGAAGCATCACGCCTTTTCACGAAAATATTTTCTAACTTCCTTGTTTGAGGGTCAAATTTTCCCACGTATCCACTGCGTTAGAACCGGGTTCCATTTTCCTCCTCCCTGGCTTTCCATCCCCTCCTCTGCTGGTCACCGAGGCCCCTTCTGTTGCCTCTTTCTTGGTGCTTCCACCACAGCCTTGGGGTTGAGGCCGTGCTCCTCGCCTGTACTGCTGCCGTGGCCTTGCGTCCACATTCTCTCCCTTCTCACCCACACTCACCCCGGTAGGGTGTCCTCCATCTTCCTTCATCCTGGGACCACTCGGGCACCTTCCGCTCACCAAGCCACTACACCCGTCGCCTCCGTGTGAACGTAGTGCTTCACCCACCGTGTGGGTGGTACGGTTGCGCCCCCCGCAGCTGAGGGGCAGACGGGCTGGTTTTGTCCTCCTTCACAGGGGAGCAGGGAACTTGGAGCAGGGCTGCCTCGTTGCTCAGCAGGAGGTTCAGGACTCAGACTCAGGTTCTGGCTCCAGGTCGCGTCTGCGGCTCCGTCCAGGCCCTCGTAGTCCAGTCCCAGGCTTCCTCTCCCACAAGACGCCTGTGTTGTGCTGACGTCGAACGAGCAGTTCGCTGAACCTGCCGCCTGCCCCCGCCTCTCTGCTCCCTGCCTTTTGTGCCGCCGAGGCTCTGCTTGGAGCCACGTCTCTCCCCGCGACTGCTCTCTGCAGCGTCGGGCTTCTGGGCCCAAGCCACGTGCCTCCGCTGTCACACAGAATCATCCTGCCCCGAGAGAACATGTGCCCTCACTTACATGGCCCTCGTATCCCTCTAGCTTGGCCTTGGAGTTTGGGTACAGGCCCACATTTTTTCTGACAGGTTAAGGGAGTGCGTGTTTTCTTTCGTCATATCCCTGGGAGCAGCCCACAGAGATCTTTGCCGTTTAAAGAGAGTATCAGTAAATATCAGCAAATTAAGCTCCTTTATGTAATGATGAATAACAACCACCCGTATTTAATCATTACCAAATAGATTTCAGTTTAGCTAAAATATGCTCTAAGATGAGTTTGTTACTGAATCCTTTGTTTTGCTTGGTTTAGCTGTATCCCACAAGTGTCGAGGTGTTGTGTATTCATTTGCATTCAGTTCAGAATATTTTCCAGTTTCCCTTGTGGTTGTTTTGGACTCATTGGTTATTTAGAAGTGTGTTGCTTGTGTTATTTGCCAACTATTAGGACTTTCCAAGTAATCTTTCTGTCGTTAATTCTGCTGTGGTCAGAGAACATACTCTGGACAGTTTCAGTCCACTTAAAATGCAGGGAGGCTTGATCTGTGGTCCAGAATATGGTCTGCTGTGATGAATGTTTTATGTGTACCTGAAAAGAATGAATATTTTGCTGCTGTTTGGTGAAATGTTTTATAAATATCAGTTAGGTCAAGTTGGTTGATAGTGTTGTTGAGGTCTTCTGTGTCCTTATTGATTTCTGCCTACTGTTCTATCATTTACTGAGGGAGGAATGTTGGACTCTCCGACTATAATTACTTCTGCCATTTGTATCATTTCTTGTTTCATGTATTTTGAAGCTCAGGCATTAGGTTTAGATAGACTTAGTATTATTATGTCCTCTTGAAGAATTGACCCTCTAGCATTATGAAATGTTTTTTATCTTGATAAAGATAATATTCCTTGTTAATATTCCTTGTTCTGAAGTCTACTTTGACACAAATATAGCCATTTCTGCTTTTTTTTTTATTAAAGTCTGTATGATATATCTTCTTCCATCCTCTTTAAAAACCTATTTGTGCCTTTATATTCAAAGTGGGTTTCTTATATATAGCATATGCATAGTTGGGTCTGACAGTATATGTCTTGAGATGCTTAAACCATTTACATTTAATGTATTTATTGATATGGTTAAATTTACATCTCCTAAACTGCTATTCATTTCTCTTTTTGTCCCTTTTTTTTTTTCGTGGTACGCGGGCTTCTCACTGTTGAGGAGCTTCTTCCCGGACCGAGGCACGAACCCGGGTCCCCTGCATCGGCAGGCGGACTCTCAACCACTGCGCCACCAGGGAAGCCCTGTCCCATTTGTTTTTGCTCCTTTTTTCCTCTTTTCATGACTTCTTTTGGATTGAGGGGTTTTTTTTAGATTCCATTTTAATCACTCTTTTCCACTCTTGTCTTATTAGCTGTGTCTCTGTTTCATTTTTTTTTGTGATTGCTCTAGGCGTTACAGTGTACATCTTTAAATTTTCCCAGTCCATCTTCCGATAATATCATACCACTTCACGTATAATGCAGGAGCCTTTACAATAGTGCACTTTCATCTTGCCCTTCCGTACTTTTTGCTGCTGTCATACATTTTACTTATACATGTATTATACATCTCACAATCTATTGTTTTAGTCTGTTCAGGCTGCTGTAACAAAATACGAGAGCCTCAGTAGCTTATAAATAATGGAAATTTATTTCTCATAATTCAGGAGGCTGGAAAGTCCACAATCACAGTGCCAGCAGGATAGGTGTCTTTCTGCCGTAAGCTCACATGGTGGAAGGGAGGAGGGGGCTCTCTGCAGCTGAGGACCCCACCTCCTATTACCATCATCTTGGCGATCAGGGTTTCAACATATGAATTAGCGGGGGGGCAGACACATTCAGATCATAGTATATATTAATATCATTTTTGCTTTAAATAGGCAAAAATATCTTTTATATTTACCCACATATACACCACTTGTGTGGTCTTTCTTCCTTTTGTGTGGATCCAGATTTCTATCTGGTATCATTTACCTTCTGCCTAAAAAAATTCCTGCAGCATTTCTCATAGTACAGATTTTCTGGTGATGAATCTCTAAGCTTTTATTTTGCCTTCAATTTAGAAGCTACTTCTCTGGATAAAAGATTCTAGATGGACCATTTATTCTTGTAGTACTTTAGTGATAGTTCTCCATTGTCTTCTGTCTTGTGGAGTTTCTGATGATAAGTCTGGTGTCATTCATTATTCCTTTGAGCATACTGTCTTGTTTTGTTTTCTGACTGCTTTTATTCTCTTTTCACTGCTTTTCAGCAAGTTGACTGTGGTGTGCCTTGGCATAATTTTCCTTATGTTTATTCTGGTTAAGGTTTGTTGAGTTTTTTAGGTCTTTGGACTTATAGTTTGTATTAAATCAGGAAATTTCTCAGCTGTTATTTCTTCAAATATTTCTTCTGTTCTCCTCTCTTCCTTCTGGGACTACAGTTGTACCTATGTTAGATGCTTTATATTGTCCCGCAAGCTACTGATACTGTGTTCAATTTTTTTGTTTTTGTTTTCCCTTTGGATAATATTTATTACTATATCTTCTAATACTAATCTTTTCTTCTGCTAATCATAGTAGCCCCAGTATATTTTTCATTTCAGATACTATATTTTTCATCTCTAGAAATTCCATTTGTATCTTTTTATATCCATTTCTCTAATCATAATAATATTTTCTTCTACCTTCTTGAACATCTAGAATGTGTTTATAACATCTGTTTTAACAGCATTGTCTTCTGGTTCCGTCATATCTGTCATTTCTATATCTCTTTCTCTTGGTTAAAATTTTTATCTTGGTTGTGGGCGATATGTTACCGCTTCTTTGCATTCCTAGTAGTTTTTTTTTCTGTTTTTGTTGGATGCTGGGTATTGTGAGTTTTATGTTGTTGGTTGCTGGGGTTTGTTGTATTCCTTTAAATAATGTTGGATTTAAATTTTTTTCTGGTATATAGTTAAGTTACTTGGAATCAGATTGATCCTTTGAAAGGACTGGTGCAGAGCAGCCTCAGCCTAGGGATGACTTAGCCCCACTAGTAAGACAATAATACCCTTCTGAGGATCCTATCCAAGGCCCTACGTATTATGAGATTTTTTCCACTGTGGCTGGTGGAAATAGAAACTATTCCCAGCCCCATGTGAGCTCTGGCAACTTCTGTGTACTCTTCTGCAGTGATTCTTTCCCAGACTCAGGTAGTTTCCTCTCACATGTGCACAGACAAGTCCTCATCCAGCGGCTGGGGAGACATTCTGCGGGTCTCCAGGTCTCTCTCTGCAGCTCCCCCCTTGCTGGTATTTTGCCCCACCAATTATATACCTCCTTGAACTCCACCAACTCTGTCCTTTCCAACTCAGTTGGTTGGGGTTCCACTGGGCTGGGGCTGGGTCCCCCTCCTGTGTTGTGGCCTGGAAGCCACCCCCGCACAGTATGCTGTTGTCACTGGGGACTTATCCTTTTTCTCAGGGGCCACTCCTGTTCTTCACACTGACCAGTGGGTGAGAGCCATTGTCTCATGTGTTTTGTTCAGTTTTCTGGTCATTTGACGTGCACGGGGGGTGGGAATCTGGTTTCTCTAACTCTGTCTTGGTTGGAAGCAGAATTCAACCCCCCACCCCCTTCTTCCCTCCAATCCTTTTCTTTTCCTACTAGAAAAATGACTCGTAGAGGTAATAACGCATAATTACACAGCAGACCTTTTAAAATTAAACTTTTAGTAAGAACTGAACTTTGTTATAGTTTTTGTTTGTTTTGCGGTACGCGGGCCTCTCACTGCTGCGGCCCCTCCCATTGCGGAGCACAGGCTCCGGACGCGCAGGCCCAGCGGCCATGGCTCACGGGCCCAGCCGCTCCGCGGCACGCGGGATCCTCCCGGACCGGGGCACGAACCCGCATCCCCTGCACCGGCAGGTGGACTCCCAACCACTGCGCCACCAGGGAATCCCTGTTATAGTTTTAATATCCTAAGTACTCTCCATTGGAAATAACAATGACATATGTTAAATATTCTGAATTACCCTTTAATATTACCAGGAAAGAAACTGTAGTACCAGAAAGTGATAAAATGCCCCTTTTAACATCTCTCCACCAAAATTATAATCCTAAGAGTGTGATTGTTTTCCCCTCACCTTAGAACCTTGTAGGCAATTAAAAATAGTACTTAGGGGCTTCCTGGTGGCGCAGTGGTTGAGAGTCCGCCTGCTGATGCAGGGGACACGGGTTCATGCCCCGGTCCGGGAAGATCCCACATGCCCTGGAGCGGCTAGGCCCGTGAGCCATGGTCGCTGAGCCTGCGCGTCCAGAGCCTGTGCTCCGCAACGGGAGAGGCCACAACAGTGAGAGGCCCGCGTACCGCAAAAAAAAAAAAAAAAAAAAAAAAAATAGTACTTGGTTGTAAAGTTATATTATTTTTCTCCTGATTTTACTTTGACTTGAACTTATGTGTAGTCTTAGGGATGGCAGAGAATCGTGAAACTTGAGAGTTGAAAGAAACCACAAGAGGACACTTGGTCCAGTCTTGTCACAATGCAGACAACAAGGCTGAGGGCCAGAGAGGAGGGGACAACACGAGGGCCTGGGCTCTGCCCCTGAGTGCAGACCGTGTCCTCTCCATGGAGCCACACCACCTTCCTGACTCAAACTGTCCACCGTCCTGTGGTGTCCTGTTCCAGGAAGATGGTGGGGTAGAGACTCAAGAGCTGAAATGGCCAGTTCCTTCTACAAGTGGAATTTTGTCTGAGTACTTTTATGCTTAGCGTTTTCCCCCTAATGTAGATTTTATTTATTGTATAAACAAATATGGTTGTGTGAATTCCTTAAGTAAAACAGCCATTTTTGCCTTGACTCCTTTAAAAGGACCTAGTGAGAATAAGATTGGACAAATAGAATGAGATAAAAAGACTAAATATAGTGAATTTTTTGGTTGATCTGGGACTAGTTATTAAATATGAGTTAAATTTGTTTTTTCTACATTCTCTGGGGCAGAGACAGGGTACTGTGCTGAAAGCCACAGAGAGTTGCCTCTTGGGGTTCTGAGAAGGATGAATGTTGGGCTGAGTGAAGTGCTGATAGCAGCAGCATCTTGGCATCTGGCTGAGAGTGGACACCATGAATTGACGGTGATGCTGCTATCGGAGATCTTCCAGCAGTGCTGCATCCGACAGCCTTGGTGTAGGAAGGCGAGAATGATGGGGAGGACTGAGGCAAGGCCTCAGTGGGCTCGGAAGTGGGGTTGGGGAGATGGGAGCTGAGTGGAGCCCTCCCACGTGACTGAGGTGGAGAATTGTTGGATGGAGAGAAGGGAGGCCTTCACAGGGAGGCCTTCAGGGTGAAGGAGAGGAAGGGCAGTGAGCAAGAGAAGAATGGGAGATTCCTCTAGGGGCAAGTCCTTGTTTTTCATTACTTGCAGTAAAGCTTGAAGAAGTTGTAACGGAGGGTTTTGTGGAGGCCGAAGGTACCAGTGGGAATCCCCCTTCCTGAGAGGTGATCCTGTGACAGTTAATCTCTTGTTACAAGTCAGTCCTCACAGCCTGTCCCTTGATGCACCCACTTTTCCAGGTACCAGTGCTTTTATTTAGTTTCTGAGGAGGTGTTTCAAGAAAGTGTAAGAGGTCACAGGTGAAAGCCAAGGTCTACGTCGCTTCCATTTAATGGAATGGTTGTGGGTGTTACTCATAGAATTTGCGAAGGAATATTTTGCTGGGTCTTGTGTTCAACACCCCCTGTTATCAGAGAACTCTGCCTGGCTCTAATCTGACATCTGCTCTGACCATTTGATTCATTTTCTCTTCTAACCTGAGTCAGTTTCTTATTTCTTAACCGATGTGTTTGTCTAATTTCCCTTTCCACACAACCGCCAACGCACCAGACACACACACGTACCTACTCCTCTCCGCTTCTACCTTGTACTTTCATTGTAAATTATGAGGAAAACAGAAGGTGGGCCTGGGCGAGGACAGAAGTAGGAAGAATATGTGGTCATCTTATCTGAGGTCTGTTACCCTGGACATCTTGTCAGCTTTACCTTTAAGGTTACTGTTTGGTTATTGCCCAGATTTGCTCAGCAGTTGTTTGTAAAGTGAATTGGGCTGTGTGTCTCTTAACATTGAGAGCTGTCTTCCCCCCTTCCTTCTTGGGGAGGTGGATTGGTGGTACACGATGAAATGCTCAGGCTTGGAATCAGACTCCTGGTTCAAGCCCCAGCTCTTATCGATTGTCATTTCATTCCTGTGCCTCAGTTTCCTTATTTATAAATTGGGGATTATAACAATGCCTATCCTAATACGGTTGTTGTATTAAATGAGTTTGAAGTATGAGGCACTTAAAACAGTTTCTGGCTCAGTTTAAGTTCTCAGTAAAAGTTAACCACAGAATTAGAAATAGTTGTTGAATTATTCTTCGCTGACATTACTTAGGTTTCAAATAATAATTTACCTTCCAAGAGTAGTGCATATAGTAATAGAATCTATGCCAAACAAAACACTGTGGAGAGGCTATGCCTGTTGGCAGATCTTTCTTTTTCTTTTGTTTTAAAGGAATTGTCAGTAGTTGAGCTTAATCAAGTAATTGCCTTGCAAACATTGTTATTTGAAAACTATGCTGGGGTAAGTTCTAAGAGCATCATGGTTTAGTTTCACTTTTCCCAGTGGGAGGGCACTCATGGGTTTTATGACCTTTTTGCTCATTTTTAATGTGTGTTAAAAAAAAAAAACTCTCATTCAAAAAACTGATTTGCTGTATTTTCAGCTTTGTAAACAACCACTTTAAGATTTGAGTTCTTTAGCGCTATTTTTGCCTTATGTTTGTTGAACTGTGGTAAGGAAGACTGCATTTTCTCTTTCTATTTTGTAATCCTGTGGTCTCAAATGAGAGTTCCGTGACCTATATTACAGGTCTTCAGTGAAGACCTTTTGATTTCATGTACTGATTTATGACTTGGTTGTCGCCATTTAAAATGTTTGTGATCATGGGCATTTATATACTGTTTCTCAAGTTCATCTAGTCTCTCTCGAAAATCTTAAGGATTTCTTTTTTAATGTTGAAGATTTTTTCTTTATAATTTTAGTAATTCAACATTCCCCTTTTCAAGTGCAAGTCTTTAAGCTATTAAAACTGTGAAAATTTGAAGTAGATCATTTGACACAAGGGTCGATGATACAGCATATCTGGATACCTAGATGTTTGAAGATTAATTTTTGTAATATATTTATATTTGCTTATTGACAATTAACTGTTTAATTACTTTGATTCAGTTTGTGTCATTGGTGCCATTTAAGAAAAATATGCTTAGTTTTCACATCTTGCAGGAAGACCTGTGTTGGAACAGTCTTACATAAACAAAGGCAATATTTGTTTTCATGTTTGAACGTCAAATCAGAACTTGGTAAAACTTCATAATTCTCTACTCTGCATTAGGTGTTAGTAGTCTTTAGCTTGAGTAGTGCATTCCATATACGAAACATAACTTCATAGAATATTCAGAGAAGGATCCTTTGGTCTTGCAGCTGCAAAAAAGAGGACTGATCTCATCTGTAACTGAATTTTAAAATCTGTGTTTAGGGAAGACCACAAGGCAGAATCTAGTTGTGTATTGTAGGGGGTTAGTACATCTTTGGTGTGTGCATAGAACCTGTTCAGTTCCTATTATTATTTGAAAAATAAAATTGCTTTTTATTTTGTTATCTTAGAAAATGAAAGTTGGGTTAAGAGTCAGGCAGGGAGAAAAGTTTCACTTCTTCTCCCTTAACCTCAGTGGGCCTTCTGGGGATGCTTATTGACTCTGGACAGCCTGTCTCAAGGTACTTTCTGCTTAAATTCTGACCTGGAGATGCAGAAATCTGCCTCTCGCTCCATGGTGCTCCACGAGCAGAGTCCACAGCGTTGGTGTTGACAGTGTACTATTTGAATTTCCTGCGAGGGGTTTCTAGATGTCTTTGCTGTATTCCTTGAATTTGTTAAGGTGATTTTTTTTTTTTTTTTCAATACTTGTAATGTTGATGGCTGCTTCATAGCATTCTGGGAGATTCATTTCACTTTTAATTGGGAAGCCCTTTGAGAATGCCATTAGGATCATTGTCAGAGAACCCCCTGGGCATGTCTCCATTTTGCTGTTCAGTAGCTGTTTGCTCTGGGGTCTCTCAGCTGTGCTGTCCCCAGGAATTCGGAATGCCCCCAGTCATGGTCATTTGCACGTAGCCTCACATCCACCCACAGGCAATGTTGGTTATCAGCGAGATGCCACTGTTGAGATCGAGAGTGCATCCATAATATCTCTCTCTTATTTGCTAGGCAGAAGATGGTGTTAGTGATTGCGAGCTGCTGGCTGGCACCCTTGCAGAGCAGGAGTAAGTGAGTGCTGTTCAGCTTTCCAGTCCTGTGAGTCTGATGCCTTTCATCCATGTTTTGGCATCGCTGCCAAACACATGCATTGAAATCCTTCATGATCATCAGTTTGTCAGATGATTGCACTGTTTCAAAGAGTCTGTCCAGGTCCTTTGTATCTTTTTTTTTTGTCACCTTAGTGTATGTCCATTGTGACGGGGACATGGATGATGTTGGAAGAAGGCACAGTATGTTATCAGGGTGAGACTAGCGCCTTTAGGTTGAGTGAAGGATTACGAACTCCTCCAAGGGAGAGCATTTCCAGAGCGCCCGTGCCCTCAGCCCAGTGCTGCCGGAGCTGTTGTTCAGCAGGTGACCTGGGGGCCCGGTCCTGTGGTGCCGCGTGTGTTTTCAACAGTCCCCTCGTTTTCCTTGTGGATGCTCCATAGCGGGGTGTGCCGTTGCTGCCCCACCCACGTGACACGGTGAGAGGAAGCTTTCCGTTTCCTTGCACAGTGCACCGCAGAAGCAAGAGCCCGTGCAGTGCCACAGACCTGTGAGGCTTGGTGGCAGAAGGTGGGCCCCCTCGAGGGCACCTTTCCTGCCGTCGTCCTCTCCACGGAGTGAGTACTGCAGCCCTGAGCAGGATGATATGCGTGGCCGGGGACCGCAGAGCAGGCTGTAGAGAGGAGGCCCCTATTGGCACTGCACTGTGGAGTGGGGGTCCCCCGCCATCCTCAGACTTCAGTTGTGTGGCCAGAACAGGGAAGGCTGACTCGGAGCCATCTGACCTGGTCTGTGGGTGAACGGTCGTTGTGCTGTACCACCAGGACCAAAAGACAGACCCATCACACATCTTCCCGAATCTTCATCTACTTTGTTGGCTGTTGAGTTAGGCCCTTACATTTGCTGTATTGTTTAAGTCCGTCACTTTAAAATTCAGTGTCACGGCCAGAAATTCTCTGTATACTAAAGAGCACTTCACTGTTAGAATCCTTGCGGTAACAATTTTTTGAGGAGGTGTGTGTAGCTGCATATGTGGCTGACAGTGGTGGTCGTGGCATCACCCCGTAATTTGGTGAACATCTAGATTCCACCCCATGTGGGATAGCCAGGCACTTTTCCTTTTCCCTTTGTAGAAAAGTACTTTTGCAAACTTTCTTTGAAGTTGAGATACCACGAGGAGGCTAGCTCTGGATATATAAAGTTTACCACCTAGGGTCCCACGTCCTCTGTCCTTTTGCATAGAAACTGCCCACCTGTAGTTCCCGAATGGAACTTTGTAAGAAAGATCAGTGAAAAATTAGGATTCTTAATTGCGAGTATAAGGAAAATGAGCTTAATCTGCCCATATTCAGGTTTATGTAAATGTGTTTTCTGGATTCCTTATGCAATGTTGTCTTTCACTTGGCTGTTAGTTAGGGGTGTTCTGCTAGATTTCACATCCAGCGACTCCAAGGTAAGGACTGTAACAGGTAGACAGACTGCTTTCTCCCAGAGTGGGGGAGTGAATGCATCCTCTGATTTGGGAAGACCCTCCAGAGCCCCAGCATTCATTATGAGCTCAATTTAACAACATTTTTAGGTTACAAGAAAAACATTTACCAAAGAAATAAAAATTGGTGGAAAAATGATTTTTATCAAGGAAACCTGATTCCTAAGCATGGAATTAGAAACATTTAAACTCCATTTAGTCAAGTTATGGGCTTTGGGATCAGTAATTATGATGTTGATAATAATCATAAATGTCAAACAGCAAGTTACAGATTTTTATTTATCGCATGAAATAATCATATAGAGATTGTTACCATGTAACTAATGTATTTTGCATTAGGGTGATCAATCAGTTGACACGACTCTTTCTCACAGTAAAATTATATAGTACAAAACCGTTTACTCTTCCCACTGTGTCCTGACTACCTCCCCTCCCCCACCTTAGTCTGAATTCAGGGTTTTTATAGTGTATGATAAATGAGCTGTTTACTAATTTTTTGTTGAAGTAAAACAGAAATTTGGATTATTGGGATTTATTATTTGGGGGCACCTGGCTCATCCTTGTTTTTGTTTGTTAAACAGGAAAAGGACCAGCGCAGCCTAGACATAAACACTGCCAAGTGCATGTTGGGACTGTTATTAGGAAAAATCTGGCCCCTTTTTCCAGTTTTTCACCAATTCTTAGAGGTACTAAATTGTTATTTTATGGAATGTATGTTTGCTTGCTTAGAACAACCAAGTATACTTTATTTAACTCTTTTATGTAATTTTCTGTTTGTTGTACTTTTCTGCCTGTAGGAACTGTGGTGATGTAATTGCTGTCAGTGAGCACTTCCCTGCGTTCTGAGTGTGCCCGTGTGTGCATTGCATGTGCCGCATCGCTCCCCAGTACGAACACATCAGAGACAGCGCGGCTCTGTCCTTTCCTCTCTTGTCCCCATTCTAAAAGCTAGTTTTTGTTTAGATTTCCTGCTCTTTATAAAAAGAGTAAGGCAAGATTTACTTTCTTTTGTGGCTTTAGGTGAAGTTCTACTTTTCTGAAGCAAAGGTTAGACGAACAGCCACCTGCCTTCTCACTAAATTAAGTTTGTAATGTATTCTTATCTACGCTTATCTCCAAGTAACTTGGGGACCTAGATCAATCTAAGTGGCAAACTCCTTCAGACAGCATCTCCTGCAGTTAAAATTTTCTTCACGTTTGTGTTAGAAGTAATCCAGCACTTTCCTCTCTCATTGTCGTTCGTTTGCTTTAAGTATTAGCGATAGAAATTTTGAGCTGTTGGTTATTAAGAACTGGCTTTGTTGCAGTGTAGTACCTGCAGGACCTGAAGGAATCTGAGATGTAAATTTGAGTTACATGGGTTGTCATGTCATATAGAGCATCCTTCTTGCCCTCCAGTCCCAGGCCCCTTTAAAAAATGCTTTCTGCTTGAAAGGATGAGGGTGTTGCATCTTTGAGAAGATCCTGGGCCTTCCCCTGACTCCAGCTTCACTCTTGAAATGATCTTCCTTACAACTTACTTGGTGTAATGGTCCAGAAAAACTTCCAACTGATAGGATTCTTTGAGAACTATTATTAAAAATTGCTTTTAGCATTACTAACTGGGACTCCCAAAGAAAGGTATAAAAACTAGTTTTTAATATAAGAAGTACTTGTTTACTTGTACTTGTGACAACCCGTATTTACCGGTGATCTGTTCCAGTTTCTCTGACAGCCTTAAGAAGTGTTAGCTTTGTTTGGAAAATGAGTAGAAACAGGTTCCTGTTCTCAGAGAGTTGGGCAGAATTTGAGCCCGGGTGTGAAGGGTTCTGTAGCTGAAGACCTTGCCGCCAGCAAATTTGACTTCGCACAGTTCCAGGAGCACCATCAACTGTTTCGGTGACTGGGTTTTGCTTTTAGTTGCTTAGAAAGTTAAACTTGTGGTCTGTGCTTTGTTCTCTCTCTTATATTAGTTCGCATTTTTCTTTGAAAAGGGCACAATAATCCTTTCATTTGAGCTTTTCTTGTGTTTGCGTCCCCCAAACCGTTGGTGCAGCTCTCTTTGCTTTTAAGTACTTGTTTTGTTTTCCAGTGTTCCTGATTTTAGTGGCGAGGTTTTTAAACATTGTTGGACTGGGTTTTATTTTTAAATCTTTATACAGGAATACTGTATTTTAAAATATGCATGTGGCATATTTCTTGTCTGGGAGGAAGAGAAAAACTAGTTCATCGCTATTCTGAGTTCTTTTATGATCAGACTCAAGTTCTGAATTATTAGAGGAGTAACCCTTCAGTGGCTAGACCGCCTGGTCCTGAGACCGCTTGCAGCACTTGGCGAGGTCTCGTTGACTCAGCCCACCACTGCGTGCGCTGTAAGCTAACAGTTGGCAGTGAGCATGCCGTTCATGTCAGGGGCTACTAATGGGAGCAACTCTTTATTTAGCACTTACTGTGTGCCAAGCACGAAATAAAGTACTTTACGTGAATTAGAGAAGTTATCTCTTTAAATCCTTGCCACATCTCTGTGGGATAGGAATTATCATTCTTTTACGTAAAAGGGTTTCTGCCAGTTTAGAAATTCCACTTCTGGGGGATGTAAAATTGTGTTTTTTGATGTATTTGTTGTTTTGTGTTGAGCCCCCATAATATTTTTGTAATGAAAATTGTCATCTGAAGCTCCCCTCTTGCTCTCTCTTACCCTTCTCCTAGATTAGTGCTGACTTCCCTGGTGGTCCAGTGGTTAGATTGGCGCTTAGCGTACCTCAGATGGAAAGAGTTAACCTTCGTGAACTTTGTTAAGTTGATTGTTACAGCAGTTGAAACCATCTCATTTGTTAATTGTGTGTGTCAGTAATTCATACTACTTTTCCCTCCGCCAGCAATCAAAATATAAAGTTATTAACAAAGACCAGTGGTGCAATGTGCTAGAGTTTAGCAGAACAATTAACCTTGACCTCAGCAACTACGATGAAGATGGAGCATGTAAGTACGGGGCAGGTGTTCCCCTGCCCTCCCCCCGCCCCTGCACATTTGCTCATCTGCCTCATTGTGAGAAGCCTCATAGCCGTGTTGTTCTCTCTCTCTCTTCAGGGCCAGTTTTGTTGGACGAGTTTGTGGAATGGTATAAAGACAAACAGATGTCCTAGGACTTTATGCATAGCAGCGAGAGAGTCACTGTTACCACAGTTATGTCAACCATTAGCCATAAATTGCTGTTTGTATCCAAGCGCATGCTGCTTTTCTTGCACTGTCTCCCTTTGGCAGGGACGTGTTGGTGTTTGCTATTGAATGGGCCAGCTCTGCTTGCTGTGTAGCATTGTTCTCTTGGAAGGCTGCTTTGCAGTTTGTATTTACACTACAGATTGGTGAATTTGCCAACGTCCTCACTGTGATTATGTGTATATTGCTGTTTAAATTTTGTATATGTGTATAAAAAGAAGAAGCTTCACCTAGAGATTATTTCTGCAAAAATGTATTGTAAAATAATTTTTGTGGCATATTTCTAGTCCCTTTTTTCAGATGAACCAGTTATACATTTATTTGGTCTCAAATGTAGCATTTCAGAAAACAAGACAGAACAACTGTTACCATATGCAAATGTTGCCAGAATTAACCTTATTGTTTAAGAGGCCAACTTTGGAAGGAGGGGGGAGTCATAACTTTTCAGAGGCATATGCCAAATATAATTTGGTTTATTTAAATATTAGCATTTTTAAATGATGGAAGTTAGAATAATTGAACATACAGATACATACTATGCCACAAATCATTTCCACCATGCAGGGTATAGGTTTTGATTTTCTAATGTGAAAGCTAGCGTGGTTTGCCTATAGGTACAGATGAACAAATTAAAATTGCATCTTTTTTTTTTTCATTGGTTTTAAACTTTTGTAAACAACTTTAGCGTGTTTTTTTTTTTTTTTCTTGTGCATTCTTCTAGTCAGTGTTTGGTCTGCTGATGCTTTCTATGCCATTCTTAGTAAAATTTATTTTGCCGCCTCCACGATAACCTAGTGGTTTGCTGGCAGTTTATAACTGCAGAGCACCTTTAGTTGTGGCTTGAATTTTTAGTTAAGCTTTCATGGTGTTTAGTTCTCTAGTTTTGAGGGGGAAAGAACTATACTATAAGTGAGAGGTGTTTTGTTTTCCATTTTTGTTTCTTTCACGCTAGGCTTTTACTGGCAGAATGTCCATTGCAGGCAGTGGACACGACACCACCAGCATTGAGCTAAAATCTCTATTACACCTTTCCTGGAGGGGCCGCTCATCATTACCTGAGTAATGTGTACAGAGAGGTGATAGCCATTATTTATGTGGATGAGGAAACAAGAGTAAACAGGACGGTAGTTTTAGGTTTGTATTTTATGTCTTCTTTTTTTTCCCCCCTTGTCTTACCCTTCTCAAGGAAATGTATAAATAACATGTTTCTCCCTCAACTATCTGGTGCTATTGAATGACTAATTTAGTCCCTAAAGTTTCGTGAAAACACAAAAGTCTAACGACTTAAACCAAGTGAAAGCTAATGGTGCATTTAAACAAGTGAATGCCTAGTTGTGAGCAAACTCCATGATTGAATGTGCAGCGGTTGGAAGAGGTTCCGATTATTTCAAAATCTGGCCCCCAAACCTTTTGGGTCAAATGTGAACCTCTAAATGGCATTAAATGAGTAAAGCACACGGGCAGTGCTACTCTTGACCATGATTTCACAGTTTCTTTGCCAACAGTGTTCAGATTTTCATATATTACTTTTTTCCCTAACTGAACCACCGAAGACAGGAATTTTGTATGTATATACAGTGTGTGTGCATATACAAAATCATGATATGGTAGAATGAAATTACTTCCTTTTTCTACCGAATAGAAAGGTTTGGTTTGCTGTGAAATAAACCAGAAGTTGGAAAAACTCTGTAGTGATTAAGCATACTTAACCATTCCTTGTTGAGAAGTTGTAGACTCCCTTCTACCTTACACATTCACACCAGTTTGCACCAGTTTGCACAAATTCCTATCTGCAAAGCATAGAAGATGTTGAGCAAGCACTGCTCCTGAGACCAACGCGTTGAAAGGGCTTCCGTTCTGACGGGCGCCTGCTACTCCAGTGGCGATTGGCCATAGGCAGGTTCCAATCTGTTGAAAACTTGAGTCATTTTCAAAAGGATCCAATAAAGTTAAAAAATTACACTTTAAAGGCAGCAGTTCTTAAATTTGATCAACTCTAGTTTTGTTTAAAGCAAATATAAATCATAGATGAAATTGGTTTAAAAGGTATTGTTAGAAACTGGAGACTTTTTTAAACACTAAAGCACAGTTAATCCTAAAATAAAAGGATTGTTACAGGGAAGATGTTACATTTTAACCACAATGGACATTTTGATGATAGGGGTTTTGGAAAAGCCAAGTAAAAACTATTTCATGATGTACCTAATATGGAAATAAGTATTCCAAAGGGATAATCTTGCGTATTTAGAGAAGTCCAAGTAATCTTTGAACTCCCTTGAAAAATAAATCTTTGTGACTGCAGAGTGCTTACCCTTGGTTTTCTTGATTCTGTGCAGTTATTTTTAAGGGGAAGAAGAGGGGCCAGGGTAATAAGACACTTTTTCTTAAAAATGTCCCTCAGTTACATAAGCACTTGTTTATGGGTGAATGCCAGGTGAATGAGGGTGCCTTTTTCTGGTTTTTCTTTCTCACCTACGTTTCCCCCCTTTCTCTTTCCATCATGTTTTGAACTCCACGTTGCAATACTCTGTCATAATAGAATGCAACTTTTAGATGTTTACTGCTGCGGTAGGTTGGAAATTTCCTTATTTGATTTGCCATAAGCACCTTCTATAACATTACATGCAGCTTATTTGAAGCATGACCTCTGAATTAAGTTTTTATAAATCTGACTAGACAGACCTCTAGATTCCGGATTAACAACAAACTTCTGTTGCCTCTCAGTCTCCATCTTAACAGTGCTTTTGAAGTTTATACAGAAAGCTTTAAAAGTTAGTTTGTGCCCTTGGTTTTTATTCTTACAACTGCTAAAATACCTCTGTACGCCTTATCTTTTATTCTTTCATACATTGTATAATATATGTATAGAATTCATTAACCAACTGAAAGGTTGGGTGTCTGTAAATGAGACCAAAACGTGGGTTGCTTTTTTTCATGAAGTCATTTCTCTTGGGGGTTACTGTTAGTGAACAGCAGCTAACCTGTAACTGTGAATGCTTCGTGTCGTCAGTATTTGCATTACCTTCATAAACGTGTGCAAGTCCTGTGACTCCCAGCTTAACTGAAATACTGTTATGCCATCTAACTTGAGTACAGCAAACTGGTTTTAGGTTTTAATGGAATTGATGTAAAACGATACCCCATAAATAAAAAGTATTTGTGTTTGGTTTCAGAACTGATTTGTCAATTCTTTCTTCTCTTCTCTGAATTTTTCTTTAAAAATCACTTACGGTAGTTTCAAAGTATTTCGTGTTTTAATCTCTTTTGCTTTTCCCCAACTTTTTATACGGAAAAATTTCAAAGCTACGGAAAAAAACGCAAGAATAACATAATGAACACTCATATACCTATCACCTACGTTTTCCGTTGTTCACATTTTGCCACGTTCTCTGTGCCACTCTGAGAGTGTGTGTGTGTGTATGTGTGTACTTCTCCCTATAGATACAGAGATGGAATTTTTTCTGAACCTAAAGTAAGTTACATCATGACACTCCATATTTTGAAACAAGGGCATTCTTATAACCACAATACACTGCTCACACTCAAGAAATATAACATTGATACAATACTATTACCTAATATACAGTCCAGATGAAAACCTCCCCCTTGGTACCAAGAATGGCCTTGAGAATTATTTTATTTTTAATCCAGGGATAAGCAATGCATTTAGTCGTCATGCATCTTCAGTTTCCTTTAACTTAGAATAGTTCCAGATACAGTATTTTAATAAGACAATACAAACAGTCCTCAGCCAAAGAGGAAAACAAATTAAAATTCTTTTAATAAAATTAAAAATTTACTACTGTGGAGTATTTCTAAACATTGAGCTAATAACCTAGTGCTTACCATGTGCCAGGAGCCAGGTAGAAATGACCATTTTTACTATCTCCAAGGCTACCACCCACTTAGTTTGTAAGTGTGTGTCAGCATTGGTCACCACTTTCTAAAACTGTCCTACACTAGAATCTTACTTCCCTGTGGCGGGGCCTCCAGCTCAGAGTGGATGCCCAGAAAATGGATGAGGAAGGAAGCAAGTCACATGGCCAGGAATTGTCAGGACCTAAGAAACCTCGTGTAGAGATCAGAGAATCCAGGAAGGACTGATACAGATGTTAAGATTTTTAGAAGCTTGAAAGCAAGAGAGGAGGTAGAGAACAAGATTACTAAAAAACAGGAACCAGGTACACACTTTTATTTATTTTTTCTTTGGGGGCCATTTTATTTTCTTTAACATCTTTATTGGAGTATAGTTGCTTTATAATGTTGTGTTAGTTTCTGCTGTATAACAAGGTGAATCAGCTATACATACACATGTATCCCCATATCTCCTCCCTCTTGCATCTCCCTCCCACCCTCCCTATCCCACCCCTCTAGGTGGTCACAGAGCACCAAGCTGATCTCACTGTGCTGTGTGGCTGCTTCCCACTAGCTATTTATTTTACATTTGGTAGTGTATATATGTCCATGCCACTCTCTCACTTCGTCTCAGCTTACCCTTCCCCGTTCCCGTGTCCTCAAGTTGATTCTCTACGTCATCTTTATTCCTGTCCTGCCCCTACATTCTGCAGAACCATAATTTTTCTTAGATTCCATATGTATGTGTCAGCATACAGTATTTGTTTTTCTCTTTCTGACTTACTTCACTCTGTATGACAGTCTCTAGGTCCATCCACCTCACTACAAGGAACTCAATTTCGTTTCTTTTGATGGCTGAGTAATATTCCATTGTATGTATGTGGCATATCTTCTTTATCCATGCATCTGTCAGTGGACTCTTACGTTGCTTCTGTGTCCTGGCTATTGTAAATAGTGCTGCAGGGAACATTGTGGTACATGACTCTTTTTGAATTATGGTTTTCTCAGGGTATATGCCCAGTAGTGGGATTGCTGGGTCGTATGGTAGTTCTACTTTTAGTTTTTTAAGGAGTCTCCATACTGTTCTCCATAGTGGCTGTATCAATTTACATTCCCACCAACAGTGCAAGAGGGTTCCCTTTTCTCCACACACTCTCCAGCATTTATTGTTTGTAGATTTTTTGATGATGGCCATTGTGACCGGTGTGAGGTGATTTGCCTTTCTCTAATGATTAGTGATGTTGAGCATCCTTTCATGTGTGTGTTGGCAATCTGTGTATCTTCTTTGGAGAAATGTCCGTTTAGGTCTTCTGCCCATTTTTGGATTGGGTTGTATTTTTTTGATATTGAGCTGCATGAGCTGCTTGTATATTTTGGAGATTAATTCTTTGTCAGTTGCTTCGTTTGCAAGTATTTTCTCCCATTCTGAGGGTTGTCTTTTCGTCTTGTTTATGGTTTCCTTTGCTGTGCAAAAGATTTTCAGTTTCATTACGTCCCATTTGTTTATTTTTGTTTTTATTTCCATTTCTCTAGGAGGTGGGTCAAAAAGGATCTTGCTGTGATTTATGTCCTAGAGTGTTATGCCTATGTTTTCCTCTTAAGAGTCTTATAGTGTCTGGCCTTACATGTAGGTCTTTAATCCATTCTGAGTTTATTTTTGTGTATGGTGTTAAGAAGTGTTCTAATTTCATTCTTTTACATGTAGCTGTCAGTTTTCCCAGCACCGCTTATTGAAGTCTTTTCTCTATTGTATACTCTTGCCTCCTTTATCAAAGATAAGGAGAGCATATGTACATGGGTTTATCTCTGGGCTTTCTGTCCTGTTCCATTGATCTGTATTTCGTTTTTGTGCCAATACCATACTATCTTGATTACTGTAGCTCTGTAGTATAGTCTGAAGTCAGGGAGCCTGATTCCTCCAGCTCTTTTTTGTTTCTCAACATTGCTTTGGCTATTCGGGGTCTTTTGTGTTTCCATACAAATTGTGAAATTTTTTGTTCTAGTTCTGTGAAAAGTGCCATTGGTAGTTTGATAGGGATTGCATTGAATCTGTAGATTGCTTTGGGTGGTATAGTCATTTTCACAATGTTGATTCTTCCAGTTCAAGAACATGGTATATCTCTCCATCTGTTTGTATCATCTTTAATTTCTTTCATCAGTGTCTTATAGTTTTCTGCATACAGATCTTTTGTCTCCCTAGGTAGGTTTATTCCTAGGTATTTGATCTTTTTGTTGCAGTGGTAAATGGGAGTGTTTCCTTAATTTGTCTTTCAGATTTTTCATCATTAGTGTATAGGAATGCAAGGGAATTCTGTGCATTATTTTTGTATCCTGCTACTTTACCAAATTGATTGATTAGCTCTAGTAGTTTTCTGGTAGCATCTTTAGGATTCTCTATGTATAATATCATGTCATCTGCAAATAGTGACAGTTTTACTACTTCTTTTCCGATTTGGATTCCTTTTATTTCTTCTTCTCTGATTGCTGTGGCTAAAACTTCCAAGACTATGTTGGATAATAGTGGTGAGAGTGGGTAACCTTGTCTTGTTCCTGATCTTAGTGGAAATGGTTTCAGTTTTTCATCATTGAGGATGATGTTGGCTGTGGGCTTGTCATATATGGCTTTATTATGTTAAGGAAAGCTTTACCTTAAATGGGTGTTGAATTTGTCCAAAGCTTTCTCTGCATCTATTGAGATGATCATACAGTTTTTCTCCTTCAATTTGTTAATATGGTGTATCATGTTGATTGATTTGCGTATATTGAAGAATCCTTGC